>NC_133325.1:81490613-81590613 GCF_042186555.1 Aquarana catesbeiana | reverse complement strand
CAGCAGGGATTGGGAAGCTGGTCAGAGTTGATGGGAAGATGGATGGAGCCAAATACAGGGCAATCTTAGAAGAAAGCCTGTTAGAGTCTGCAAAAGACTTGAGACTGGGGCAGAGAATCACCTTCCAGCAGGACAACAACCCTAAACATACAGCCAGAGCTACAATGGAATGGTTTAGATCAAAGCATATTTATGTGTTAGAATGGGCCAGTCAAAGTCCAGACCTAAATCCAATTGAGAATCTGTGGCAAGACTTGAAAATTGCTGTTCACAGACGCTCTCCATCCAATCTGACAGAGCTTGAGCTATTTTGCAGAGAAGAATGGGCAAAAATTTCACTCTTTAGATGTGCAAAGCTGGTAGAGACATCCCCAAAAAGACTTGCAGCTGTAATTGCAGTGAAAGGTGGTTCTACAAAGTATTGACTCAGGGGGCTGAATACAAATGCACGCCACACTTTTCACATATTTATTTGCAAAAATGTGGAAAACCATTTATCATTTTCCTTCCACTTAACAATTATGTTCCGCTTTGTGTTGGTCTATCACATAAAATGCCAATAAAATACATTTATGTTTTTGGTTGTAACATGACAAAATGTGGAAACGTTTAAGGGGTATCAATACTTTTTCAAGGCACTGTATGATATTATGTGAGGGACTGGCTGGCATGGTTGTGGATAATGACTATGTGTCATCTAAGGTTCTCACATGGTGAGGGGATACATTATTTGTGTTTGTTATGGAGAGGAAACGAAAAAGAGATGCTCAAGGCTTTCTCTCTCTCTGCTGTGAGTGCTGACAGAACACTAAAAAGGTACAAGTGCTGCCTGTTTGTTTTGGGGAACCAATGAGGGGAATCCTGTTACACATGGATTATTTTTAATTCCCATGCTACTAGCATTAGTAAATAGATAGGAAAGTATTTAATATTTACTTGTTTTAAACTTTTTTACATTTCTTCAAGCATTTCCTGGTTTCTTGCCTAGTCAAATGATGTCATACATCCGACGAGTCTTCAGGAGGGGGGGGGATTTTCTCAGCTAAGCACACTCACCTGTATGCATGCTTAAGCCAAGGACAGATGGATTCCAGGAAGTAAATGCTACATGAATCATCTGCCCTTACTCAAGATGGCCACATCCAGAAATGTTAGGGAGTTGTTTTTCAAAGTAATTTCTCATCACAATAAAGCATGGAGACAAGGTAAGAATAGGGGGGGGGGGTTGCTTTGAATATTAAAAATTCATTAAATTGTGTTTTTTGGTTTGTGGTGCTCAGATGCAGTGAAGATCTGCTTTAATTCAAGATAAATAGGGTTTCTTATAATAACCCAGGTGCTAAACTCAGTTATTTCCTTGCCCCAGCATACAGTATCCATGCGTTGATCCATTGTTTCCTATTTAATAGCACTAGTGGGTTCTCATTTTGAAAAAAATTTAAAAATTTAAAACAATGATAATTAGACTAGAGTTCTTTAATAAATCTGGATGCCCAAACACTTAGGCTCAGGTAATAAATCTGACTGCTCATGGCCAATTTTAGTTCATACTTCCTCTGACTACATATGAAAATGATAGAAGTTGCTCTTTATAGGACCGAATGAACAATTTGCTGTTATCAAGAGAAAAACACTTTTGCGTCATCTGTGCCTCAGTACTGCTTTAATATTCATGTCTGGCTCTCTCTGTTGGTCAATATCTCACACATTTTAACTTTTCCTAAAGGCTTTAGGGCCGTACTCTGCAAATCCCATCATAAGTTAAGAGTGATAATGGCAACAAACAGTATGTGAAAAGGATGCATATAAGCTTCTAGTGACCTTGTGGATAAAAACTTTCAAGCTTTCACACTGATTCACAGACAGCTCTCTTGTGCTTTGATGTTAAAATGTGGTATAAAAGGATTACAGTTGGAAAGAACTACTTTTAAATACTATTGTTACATGTTGATTCAATATGGAACACCACACCTGAGGAAGTCTTTTTTTTACCATGATAAATGTGGGGTCATTATAATTCGACCTCCACTCCACTGGTAGTTGGATTTTCTGAGGTTTAACTTACCTTAAAGTATAACTAAAGCCCAAACTATTTTTTTTTTCAAACATTTTTTTTCCCATTTTGACTAGAATGGGGAACTTTAAACACCTATCTATTTTGCCATCTGTGTTTCATATTTGGTCCTAACTCCTTGCCACTCTATCCGAAAAGGAAACAATTAAACATTGGGCTTTAGATGAGCTTTAATCCCTATTCAGGGGTTCTATATAATTTATTTTCACAATGCATTAATTTTGCACAACTCTTGTATATCAATTGCTTAGTGCTTTTGTTTTCAAAGATTGAATTATCTTGCTGGTTTACCATGTAATATATTTTAATATGCACTGGATTTTGTTATTTGCAATGCAAATTTCTAACCTAGTCTGGAGCTTGCTAAGAACGGCAACTGTGCATTCTTGCCATATACCAGCTATATTATACCTCTCCAATACATGCAAATATGTGTATTGTTTCTTTAAAATGCTGCAAATGAATAAAGAAATAAAATAAATGTGCTGCACTGAAATCCCAACCAATGGTATTAGCCTAGCCCAGTTCACCTGGAGATAAAGGGGGGGGGGGGGTTATTCAGTAGTTCTAACATACTTTCTGTCCTAGGGTGACAATACTGTTCCTCTAGTGCTGTCACCCTAGGACAGTAAGTGTGTCATGACTACAGAACACCCCCCTTATCTCCCTTATCTCCATAACACGGAGGGGGGGGGGGGGTGAGGTGCTCTCAAGTAGACTGAGCAGGGCTAATAACACTGATATTTCTTTTCAGCAGAGGATACATCCACAGGAATTTTGATGGTTATTGGATTTCTGATAGGATGAACAGGTGTTTTTTTCACTTATAGATAATAAATAATTCAATTTTTGTCTCATCCGGACATAACACCTTTTTCTATGTGGCCTTAGAATCTCCAAGGTGCGTTTAAGGTGGTCAGATGAGACTAAAATTGCATTATTTGGCCTCAAAACCAAGCGATATGCCTGGCGGACATATAATACAGCTCACTATCCAAATAACTCCATTCCTACAGTAAAGCATGGAGGTGGTAATATCCTGTTATGGGGGTGTTTCTCTGCAGCAGGGACTGGAGCACTTGTCAGGATAGAAGAAAAAATTGATGGAGCAAAATATCGTCAAATTCTTGAGGAACATCTGCTGCCCTCTGCCAGAATGTTGTCAATAGGAAGAAGTTTTACCATCCAACATGAAAATGACCCAAAGCACACAACAAAAATGAGCACACAGTGGTTGAAGGAGAAAAAGGTGAATGTCCTTCCATGGCCTAGTCAGAGCCCAGACTTAAACCCCATTGAAAATCTGTGGAATGAATAGAAGACTGCAGTCCACAAACGGCTACCATCAAATTTAACTGAACTTGAGCAGTCTTGCAAAGAACAGTGGGCAAATATTGCAAAGCCTAGATGCGCAAAATTAGTACAGACATATCCCAAAAGACTAAAAGCTGTAATTAAAGCAAAATGTGGTCCAACAAAATACTGAGATAAGGGGGTGATCTTTTTCCAACTCCGTGTTTCTGTTTTTTATTTATTTTAATTTTTTCTGACATGTTGGTGTTATAAATGTATGACCTAAAAGTGCAGCTCTAAATAAAATTAGCATGTGCAAAACACCATATATGACATAGTTTAAAACCTTTGAAGTGAACAGAAAATCCAATCAAAATATTATTCAATCCAAAAATGTCCTTATGCAAAAGTGCAAAATATATTATATTCATAAAGTGTAAAGTTCATAAATTGATCACTAAACTGCTCCTGTGCAAACAATTCATGCATGCCAGTGTCCAACACTGGATAGATCGATCCTGACGGCACAGTGCTCAGACATTCACCATTGTAACATCTTCACCATAAAATCAGATGGGGGCTTACCAGATCACCTTACTCAGGAAGATCATTTAGTGCTTATTGGGATCTCTGATCCTCAGATGGAAATCCGGAAATGTTCCCCGCCAGCCTCACTGTGTTCCCCTTATGGTGACAAGATGATCCAGCTCACCGTCTCAGATGAGATGGATGGATGAATCCTCAGAGTTAAAATGGGTAAA
Organism: Aquarana catesbeiana; assembly: GCF_042186555.1. Lineage (NCBI taxonomy): Eukaryota > Metazoa > Chordata > Amphibia > Anura > Ranidae > Aquarana > Aquarana catesbeiana. The sequence continues at coordinate 81,586,485 of NC_133325.1, read as the reverse complement.
AAACAGGGAGACTCCTCATAGTGTAATATGGTCTCAACCGTTCTATTTTAAAATCAGTGCACTTACATATAAAAGTTCTTCCTGTAATGATGCTATATCCCATGCCAAAGTGATTCTCCAGCATAATTTGGTATCATTAGCAACACTAAAATTGAGCTTGATTCCAAAGTCTGTATCACTGACAAATTGGACAGCATTGGCCCCAATACAGAACCCTGGGGCAATTCACTCACATCTTTAACCACTTGCCAACTGGGCCAATTCTGACACTTCTCACGTACATTTAAAAATCTACACTTTTTTGCTAGAAAATTACTTTGAACAACCAAACATTATATACATTTAGTGCACACAAACAAAATATAATACCCAATTATGGTAAAATGTAAAAGATGATGCTACACTGAGTAAATAGATACCCAACATGTCACCCTTTAAAATTGTGTATACCCGTGGAATGGTGCCAAACTATGGTACCTAAAATTCTCCATAGGCCACGCTTTAAAATGACCAGTTTAGAGTTAAAGAGGAGGTCTGACAGTAGAATTATTGCTCTTGCTCTGACATTCGCGATATCTCACATGTGTGGTGCAATCACCGTTTACATATGCAAGTGCGACTTATGTATGCATTCGCATTTGCGCATGAGCACGAGGGGGACAAGTGCGCTTTAAAAAAAATGTTTTTATTATTTATTTTATCTAAAACTATTTTTTTACATGGTCTCTTTAATTTTTTTGTATTAACTTTATTGCCATCAAAAAGGATGAACAACATCGCTTGTGACTGCATGGGTATGACAGGTCCTTTTTATGGAGAGATCTGGGGTCAATTAGACCCCAAATCTTTCCTCTGGCCTCTAATGCAGCCGATCAGACACAGATCTGTCTGATCGGCTGCTTTCCTGGTCGCTAACGGATAGGTAAAGAGCCAAAACTGGAAGTGACTTAATCCTCCTTACTCCCAGTTTCTGGCATCACAGGGAGGGAGGAACGTCAGTGGGAGGACGCTGGCTGCAGTCCTCCCAAGCTCCACAATCATATGGAAGAGCCTGGGAAAGGCAGCGGCAGGAGGGGAGGACCCATTTCCACCGCCCACAGAAGTGATTGAGTGGCTGCTCAGCCACTCAAATTACTTCTGCCTAAAACAGAATCGCTGGCTGAAAATTCAGATACCAGGATAATGCCTGTAGCTGCAGGCATCCTCCCGGTATAACCACTGCAAGCCGAGGACATAATACGACATCCTACAGTCAGCAAGTGGTTTATTAAATGCCGTAGCAAAATCTAGATAAACTACATTCACTGGCTTCCACCATTACATTTCCTGCTTAATTCCTCAGAGAATAACAGGTTGGTCTGGCAAGAATGGTCTTTCATAAATCCATGGTGGTTGTCACTTATAATACCTCTGTCAAAGACAAATTTCTGTATTGGGTCCCTTACCATTCCCTCAAATATCTTACATACTACTGATGTTAGGCTGACTGGTCATCTGGACCTGGTGATTTGTTTACATTAAGTTTCTCTAGTCTTAGTTGTGCCTGATTTACTACCACAATATATACACCATTATCTTGATGACTGGAACTCCTTAGATGTACAGATTACAGATATGACCTCAACCAACCTTCACCAGTTGTTTACTTGTTCTAGGTCACTGTTTTAATACCATGATTCAGTCAGGCAACTATTTTTTTTTAAAGAAATGCAGCATTATCTGTATTTTTCTCAGCAGAGTTTTCATTGGTAAGCCCAGTCTGTGTTGTGCTTTAGCAGTTTCCGCTGTACTTGCCTCACAAATGTAATATGATCAAATTAAAGCTGATGTCCAAGTTAACTTTCACTTTAAATAGTTTTTTTGGGCCAAGATGGTCAAAACAAACTATTTCTTTCACTAAAATATGAGCCCACTGGGCGCACTGTATAAACTGTATGTAGCCTGTCTCACACCCCAAAACAAAATAGCATTGGGCTGAGTGGCGCTCAGCCATTCATAGGCAGCTTTGAATTCTGTCAAGGAAATAGTTTGTTTGGACCAGTGTATACCCAGTTAAGTGACTGGCCTCAGATGATATACAGAAATGAAACAAATCCTCCAACATAAGTTGTATCTGTTCAACTGCAGTCTTCTTTACGTGCTTAATTTATAACCCTTGTCTAATAGTTCAGAAATATGGGGATGGAGAGCTGAAGTTACACTCTGCAGAGCTCAGTGAGGAGAGCACTGAGAGCTGATTAGAGGGAAGAGACAAATCCTTCTTCACACAGCACACAGGCACAAAGCTGAGGCTGTCATCCTGCTGGAGATCCCTCTCCTGTCACCATTTTTTTCTTGGTGTCAGGAAAACTTATCAGAAGTGATTCATGCTGATAGCAGAGGAACGAAGCAGAAAACAGAAATTGCACTCAGTGCTCTTTATTGTGACAAGTAGCCACAATAGAGAGATATGCTTTGTTCATATTTCATGTCTGAGGTTTACAACCACTCTAAAGTGTGTTCCAGTGCAGTAATAGGATGATTTTGAGGGTATTTTATATATTTTAGTCAATTTACCATTAGTCATCTATTTCAACTCCAGAGATAAAACGATAATTCTCCCGCTCTACAAGACTCTGGCCTGGCTGCACCTAGAGTATGCTGTCCAGTTCTGGGCACCAGTCAGGAAGGGTGTATTGGAAATGGAGCGAGGACAAAGAAGGGCAATAAAACTAATAAAAGGTCTGGAGGACTTTAGTTATGAGGAAAGGTTGCGAGCACTGAACTTATTCTCTCTGGAGAAGAGATGGTTGAGAGGGGATATGCTTGCAATTTACAAATACCGTACTGGTGACTCCACAATAGGGATAAAACTTTTTTGCGGAAGGGCGTTTAACAAGACACGTGGCCACTATTAGAAGAAAAGAGGTTTAACCTTAAACTATGTAGAGGGTTCTTTACTGTAAGAGTGGCAAGGATGTGGAATTCCCTTCCACAGGCGGTGGTCTCAGCGGGAAGCATCGATAGTTTCAAAAAACTATTAGATAAGCACCTGAACAACCCACAACATACAGGGATATAGAATGTAATACTGACATATAATTAAACACATACAGTGCCTTGCAAAAGTATTCAACCCCCTTGGCATTTTTTGTGTTTGGTTGCCTCACAACCTGGAATTAACATGGATTGTTTGAGGATTTGCATCATTTAATTTACAGAACATGTCCACAACTTTAAAAAAGTTTTTTTTTTATTGTGAAGCAAACAACAAATAGGAAAAAATAACAGAAAAAGTCAATGTGCATAACTATTCACCCCCCTAAAGTCAATACTTTGTAGAGCCACCTTTTGCGGCTATCACAAGTCGCTTTGGATAAGTCTTTATGAGCTTGCCACATCTTACTACTGGGATTTTTGCCCATTCCTCCTTGCAAAACTGTTCCAGCTCCTTCAAATTGGATGGTTTGCGCGTGTGAACAGCAATCTTTAAGTCTGAACACAGATTTTCTATTGGATTGAGGTCTGGGCTTTGACTAGGCCATTCCAACACATTTACATGTTTCCCCTTAAACCACTCAAGTGCTGCTTTAGCAGTGTGTTTGGGGTCATTTTCCTGCTGGAAGGTGAACCTCCGTCCTAGCCTCAAACCACACACAGAGTGGTAAAGGTTTTGCTCAAGAACATCCCGGTATTTAGCACCATTCATCTTTCCCTCAACTCTGACCAGTTTCCCAGTCCCGACTGCTGAAAAACATCCCCACAGCATGATGCTGCCACCACCATGTTTCACTGTGGGGATGGTGTTCTTTGGGTGATGTGATGTGTTGGGTTTGCACCAGACATAGCGTTTTCTTTGATGGCAAAAAAAGTTCAAACTTAGTCTCATCAGAGCAGAGCACCTTCCTCCATACATTTTGGGAGTCGCCCACATGCCTTTTTTTTGCAAACTCAAAACATGCCCTTTTGTTTTTTTGCTGAAAGTAATGGTTTTCTTCTGGCCACTCTGCCATAAAGCCCAACTCTATGGAGCGTACGGCTTAATGTCGTTCTATGTACAGATACTCTAGTCTCTGCCGTGGAACTTTGCAGCTCCTCCAGGGTTACCTTAGGTCTCTGTGCTGCCTCTCTTATTAATGCCCTCCTTTTTTCTAACCTAACCCTGACTTGTACTTCTCAAGAACATTGTCCCTTACGTGTTTGGAGAGTTCCTTGGTCTTCATGGCAGTGTTTGGTTAGTGGTGCCTCTTGCTTAGGTGTTGCAGCCTTTGGGGCTGATGACAGATCATGTGACACTTAGATTGCACACAGGTGGACATCATTTCACTAATTATGTGACTTCTGAAGGTAATTGGTTGCACCAGAGCTTTTTATGGGCTTCATAACAAAGGGAGTGAATACATACGCACATGCCAATTATCAGTTTTTTATTTCTGAAAAATTATTTTATGTATATATTTTTCTAATTTTACTTCACCAAGTTAGACTAATATGTTCTGATCCATCACATATAATTCAGATTAAAAAAACATTGAACTAAAGGCTGTAATGTAACAAAATAGGTAAAAAGCCAAGAAGGGTGAATACTTTTGTAAGGCACTGTAGGTTGGACTTGATGGACTTGCGTCTTTTTTCAACCTCACCTACTATGTAACAGTCGGCATTTATTGACAGATATATACATAAAGATTAAGGATGAGCTCAGGCGTGTTCGCAAACAGCATGTGCAGAGCCCGACAGGAAGTCAGCACTGCACAGTGCTAATCACAGGCAGTGAGACATTTCCCGATCTCTGCAGCCGTGCATCGGGACAATGTCCCACAGCTTGTGATTAGTGCCAACTTCCTGGCGGGCTCTGCACGTGCTGTTTGCGAACACGCCTGAGCTCATCCTTATTAAAGACCAGGTGGAATTCATCCCAGGGAGACAGGGGCCAGATCAAATACGGAGAGCTATTGATGTCATATCACTGCTACGTTCACGTTGGGATGGGGGGCCCCTTAAGAGGGTTTTCTTTTGTCAATCGATTTACAGAAGGCCTTCGATACAGTGGAATGGCCACATTTATTTGAGGTTATGTCCAGGTGGGGCTTTGGGCACCATTTCCTAGGGATCCTTAGGGCTTTATATTCTAATCCAACGCACATGTGAGACTTCAGGGTCACTGAGCCATTTCCTATATCAAAAGGCACGAGACAAGGCTGTCCCTTGTCGCCCTTGATCTTCGCCATCGCAATTGGCAATTGGGATCAGGAGCCACCCAGACATCTATGGGGTTCAATGAGGCCCTCAGACTCATAAGTGTGCGCTATTTGCTGATGATTTATTACTCCTTGTCACATCTCCTTTAATTTCTACACCAAATATTCTGTTTTTACTAAATAAATTTGGGAAGACCTTGGGGTTACAAGTTAACTTATCTAAATCTATGCCACTCAACATCACGACTCCGACTTCCTAAGAGATTGAAAAACCATTTCCCTTTCCATTGGAGCTCAACTTCTCTCCCTTACTTGGGGGTCAACCTAACAGCTGATGTGGGACATCTATATAGTGCTAATTTCCCCACGACCTATAAAAAAACTGAGCTAGATACATGGTATAAATGTAATCTATTCTGGTTAGGTAGAGTTAATTCTGTCAAAATGACCCTACTGCTGAGGTTTTTTACCTCTTCAGATCACTACCTATCCCAATTCTAAAATCCCAATCCAAAGTCATCAAATTTGTTTGGGGCTCTAAAGGCCATCGAAGAACTAGGAGTGTTCTCTTCAGATTACGAACTCAAGGGGGCTTGGGCCTTCCAGATTTATGGAAGTACTACCAGGCAGCACAACCTGCCCAAATTTCCATAGTCTATGCATGATGTAATAGACCTGATTGGTTCAGTATGGAGAGACAATGCATTTCCAGACACTCCATAGATTTTCTCCTCTGGTGCCCCTCCAAAAGCAGACTGCCTATTTTAGCACCCACCCTTTCACACTCTATGGCTTTATGCGACTCGCTTTACTCTAATCACGCACGCACATCTGAACCGCCCATTAACCTACCTTTTCCAGAACTCTCAATTTCCACCAGGACACTATATTAGAGCTTTTCAGTGGTGGTTAAATAAAAGGCTGTTTAGGACAGCACACTTGTTCTCCTCTTTGGGCCCTTTATTTTTGAGCCATTGTGTCAGCAAGCTGAAGATGCCCCAATCAGAGAAATTCAGATTATCACAAATCCGTAATTTTTTTCTCTTTCTTTAAGGAAGACCACACCAAACCCGACCCACCAAGGATCATCCCATATGACCATTGGTGCTCTGGGATCATGGATCAGAGAGGGGGCATATCCCCTTTATTGGCAGAGACATCAGGGAAACCCTCATATGCTCTACTATGGGAACAGGACTTGGAAATAGACTGGGATACAGATACCTGGTATCATCGATTTGTACGGTCCTTTAAAGGTGTTGTAAATGTCTCCCTGGTAGAGACTAGTGTTAGAATTCTAACACGCTAGTATCATGTTCCTTCCCGCATAGCAAAGATCTACCTAGGAACGTCCCCCCTCTGTTTTAGGGGCTTTGGACATCTAGGCGATCTCTTCCAAACCTGGTGGCATTGTCCCTGCATAAGGGATTTCTGGAACAAGATTTTCCATTTGCTTCAGAAAGTTACAGGACTGGCAATCCCTAAATCACCCCTAATCACCCTACCAAAAAAGGTAGACAAGATACCCATATATACATTTCATATGCGTACGTGCGTTCCACGGACTCAGTGAGTAAACCAGAAGGAGGAATGTAGTACGCCGAGTTTATTACAATCTGTACCGAAGCACCTCCGGCATCTCCGGCTCTCAGTTAGAGTGACTCATTGAACTCTAATGCCGCGTACACACGAGCAGACTTTCCAGCATACTTGGTCTGTAGGCTCTGGCGGACTTTTTTTTCCCAAACGTCCGCCGTACCTAGATTTTAAACATGTTTCAAATCTTAGTCCGCCAGACTCGCCGGATTCTGTTCCTGACGGAAAGTCCGTTCATCTGTATGCTGGTCCGACGGACAGGGTATTGCATCTCACGCTCGCTGCAATAGAAAAAACTAATTTCCCTATTGCGGCAAGCGCGGGGCATCCCAGGCCCTTAGGTCTGGTATGGATTTTAAGGGGATTTTAAGGGGAACCCCCTACGCCGTTTTTTCGGCGTAGGGTCCCCCCTAAAATCTATACCAGACTCCGATCCGAGCACGTAGCCCGGCCGGTCAGGAAAGGGGGTGGGGACGAGCGAGCGCCCCCCTCCTGAACCGTACCAGGCTGCATGCCCTCAACATGGGGGGTGGGTGCTTTGGGGGAGGGGGGCGCCCTGTGGGGCCCCCCTCCCCCAAAGCACCTTGTCCCCATGTTGATGAGGACAAGAGCCTCTTCCCGACAACCCTGGCCGTTGGTTGTCAGGGTCTGCGGGTGGGGGGCTTATCGGAATCCGGGAGCCCCCTATAATAAGAGGGCCCCCAGATCCCGGCCCCCCACCCTATGTGAATGAGTATGGGGTACATGGTACCCCTACCCATTGACCTAGAGACAAAGTGTCAATAATAAAACACACTACACAGGTTTTTAAAATAATTCATTAGACAGCTCCGAGGGGGTCTTCCTCCGGCTTTGGGGGTCCCTCCGGTTCCTCTTCTCCCGGCGTCCGGTTGGTTCTTCTCTGCTCTGTCTGGCCTCTTCTCCCGGTGTTCCAGTTCTTCTGCCGGCTCCTCCGCTGTCTTCATGCCGCTCTTTTGCCAGCGGAGGCCCGGACTTCTGGCTTCTTCCCTCTTCTCTAGATGTTGACACGACGGTCTCTCCGGCTGGACTGCTCTCTGAGCGCTCCGCTGTGACTTATATAGGTGGAGAGCCCACCCCCTTATGCCGTCACAGTCCCTGGGCATGCTGGGACTGTGACGTTTTAGGGGGCGTGGTCACCGGGTGATGTTATATTGTGGTGGACACATTGGACACTTTTGACACATTTTTGGGACCAGTGACAATTATACAGCGATCAGTGCTGTAAAAATGTACTGATTACTGTATGTCACTGGCAGGGAAGGGGTTAACACTAGGGGGCGATCAAGGAGTTTAATTGTGCTCCCTAGGTGTGTTCTAACTGTGGGGCGGATGAGACTGACTAGGAGGAGACAGAGATCGGTGTTCACACATAGTATGAACATACGATCTGTCTTCTCTCCCCTGAGAGAACCGGGATCTGTATGTTTACACACACGGATCCCTGTTCTTGCTCTGTCATGAGCGATCGCAGGTGCCCGCCAGGCCCATGCATCGGCTCCGGCGGCGAGCCGCGGGCACCGCCAAAAGGCGCAACGATGTAAGGCAACGTTGTTTTGCCTAGGGGAGCCAACCTGCCGCGGTACAACTGCGGCGGCTGGTCAGGAAGGGGTTAAACTAATCTATCAATGGGTCCGCGCTTCAGACTATTAAAACACTGCTGCCCCCCCTGTGCAAGTAGGGAACACCTCAGTGATACCCCAAAAGGTTAAAGTCAGAAAATAGGGGATGGCGCTGTGTAAAAGACAGAGAGTGTAGATGTGAGTGTTTTAAAGTGACAGGTGCTTTAGTGCGTGGTACAATCCTACATAAATAGAAAAAATAAAATGTAGAATAAAAAATAATATAAAAAATGTGAATTGACCAAAAATCAATAGATATTATAAAGTGATAAATCCTTATTGAAATTGCAAGCAATTATAATCCCATACATTAAGCAACCTCAATCATTATCTTATCTAAATTATAGAGCATGTGTTAACAAATTCACTAAAAATGCAAAGTGACAAGTGTCAAATATAGAAAAATTTGGTTGTCAAATCACAGTGCAATAGGTAAGGACGTAGAGAGGAGACATTGTTGGAACTGGCAGCAGAGGAGTGGATGCCTGGCTGGGATCTGTGCTACAGCAAGGGGCAGTGAGTCCCTCTCCCCTCCTCAACGAGTGGTTCACCTGGATTTTGCTAAGTGGAAGGATACTGGCACCGGTGGGATCGGAGCGATTAAAGGCTGAGGATTAACATCACATGCTCATACCCCTGCAGGGGCAGGGAGCTCCGGTGAGTGCAATCAGATTGGGGGAAATAGCTAAGAGTTATTGCATGGATCTCCATTGACAAAGAAGAATCTTCTGGGAAATACGCTATACGATTTATTGCACTGCATATTGTATCACTATTATGAACTTTTATATTAAATAGCAGATGGGACTATATAAATTTCTTTTTATAAAATATATAAAAAAATTTTTTTGATACATATATTTTTTTTGATACACAGTTTTTGATATAATTTTTTATATATAATAGATTGATTTTAATTTTTAACCTTTTTTTGCACATAATTGCACTGTGAGTATTGCACTGTGGTTTGACAACCCAATTTTTCTATATTTGACACTTGTCACTTTGCATTTTTAGTGAATTTGTTAACACATGCTCTATAATTTAAATAAGATAATGATTGAGGTTGCTTAATGTATGGGATTATAATTGCTTGCAATTTCAATAAGGATTTATCACTTTATAATATCTATTTATTTTTGGTCAATTCACATTTTTTATATTATTTTTTATTCTACATTTTATTTTTTCTATTTATGTAGGATTGTACCACGCACTAAAGCACCTGTCACTTTAAAACCCTCACATCTACACTCTCTGTCTTTTACACAGCGCCATCCCCTATTTTCTGACTTTAACCGGAAGGGGTTAAACGGCTGTGCCAGCAGGAGACCTTCTGGATATACTCTTTAAGTCCTCTCTCGCCAGGGGGGCTCAACGAAGAGAGGGACCAAACTGCCGTCTCAGTTCGCCACGGTGATCTGAGCAGGAATTAAAAGTGAGTACCTGTCAAAACCAGGTACCAGCTCCTCCCCAAAAAGTGCCAAATGTGGCAGTGGAGGTGGGGAGGGTGCAAACAAGCGGACTCTTTTGGGTGGAACTCCACTTTAAAAGACTTATGGATATGGCACTTTGTATATAGGAAATTTAAAGCATATCTAAACTATGCATTAAGCCAGAAACTTTTCTTGTATTGGATAGAGTGAGAAAGCGTTGAACCCCTATCCAGTTTTTATCGCTGCTCGAGTCCTCGCTGGGGAGACCTCCAAGCATTATCGCTGGGCCAGAAACTGATGCAACGCACTCCAAAATTTTACAGTAGATGAAGAGAAATTTTCCAATGGGAATGCTTTATAAGTGAAAATATTTCCTCCCATTTCCCCAACAGGACAAAGAAAAAAAAAAAAAAAAAACTGAAAGGGGTACTAACTATTCCCCGCTGTATCCCATCCTAAGATAAAAACAATTTTTCCTAAGATATTCTTTAACACAGTTTGTTATATAATATAATAGTGTCTGCTTCAAGCTATTAGGACAAACTATTACTTTATAGCAGGTACCTGTGAGCTTATCATGCGCTGTGATGAACGTGCAATATTGGCGGGAAGACCAAAGAAAGCAGGCTTATCATCCTCTGGGAGACTTTCAATCACATTGCGATAGTCCTGTAGGAAAATAGAATAATGAGCAGATTCGTTTTTTCAGTTCATTCAGATATCACGCAAAAAAAAGTCCAACAAGTATGATAGACGACTGAAAAATATACTGTAGTTAGTGGAAAAAATCCCAAAGCTTGCTAGAGAACCTGACCTTTGAATAAACAATTGTATATATATATATATATATATATATATATATATATATATATATATATATATATATATATATATATATATATATATATATATATATATATATATATATAAAATATAATATAAGTTGTGCTCATAAGTTTGCATACCCTGGTAGAATATATGAATCTTGGCCATTTTTCAGAGAATATGAATGATTACACAAAAACTTTTCTTTCACTCATGTTTAGTGTTTGGCTGGAGTCATTTATTATCAATCAAGCGTATTTACTCTTTTTAAATCATAATGACAACAGAAACTACCCAAATGACCCTGATCAAAAGTTTACATACCCCAGTTCTTAATACCCTTTATCATCAATAACAGCTTGAAGTCTTTTGTGTTATTTGTGGATGAGGCTCTTTATCTTCTTAGATGGTAAAGCTGCCCATTCCTTTTGGCAAAAAGCCTCCAGTTCCTGTAAATTCTTGGGCTGTCTTGTATGAACTGCACGTTTGAGATCTCCCCAGAGTGGCTCAATGATATTGAGGTCAGGAGACTGAGGTGGCCACTCCAGAACCTTCACTTTATTCTGCTGTAGCCAATGACAGGTTAACTTGGCCTTGTGTTTTGGATCATTGTCATGTTGGACTGTCCAAGTACATCCCATGCACAGCTTCCCGGCTAATGAATGCAAATGGTCCTCCAGTATTTTTTGATAACATACTGCATTCATCTTGCCATCAATTTTGACCAAATTTCCTGTGCCTTTGTAGTACACACATCCCCGAAACATCAGCGATCCACCTCTATGTTTTACAGTAGGAATGGTGTACCTTTCATCATAGGCCCTGTTGACTCCTCTCCAAATGTAGCGTTTATGGTTGTGGCCAAAAAGCTCAATTTTGTTCTCATCACTTCAAATGACTTTGTGCCAGAAGGTTTGAGGCTTGTCTCTGTGCTGTTTGGCGTATTATAAGCCGGATACTTTGCGGCATTTGTGTAGTAATGGCTTTCTTCTGGCGACTCGATCATGCAGCCCATCTTTCTTCAAGTGCCTCTTTATTGTGCATATTGAAACAGCCACACCACATGTCTTCAGAGAGTTCTGTATTTCATCTGAAATTATTTGTGCTTTTTCTTTGCATCCCAAACAATTTTCCTGGCAGTTGTGGCTGAAATTATAGTCGGTCTACCTGACCGTGGTTTGGTTTTAACAGAGCCCCTCATTTTCCACTTCTTGATTAGAGTTTGAACACTGCTGATTGGCATTCTCAATTCCTTTGATATCTTTTTATATCCCTTTCCTGTTTTATAGAGTTCAACTACCTTTTCCTGCAGATCCCTTGACAATTATTTTGCTTTCCCCATGACTCAGAATCCAGAAACGTCAGTGCAGCACTGGATGAAAGATGCAAGGGTCTGTCAAAAGTCCAGAAACAAATTGGCCTTTTATACACACACACTAATTACAAGCAAACAGATCTCAGGTGAGGATGGTTACCTTTAATAGCCATTCAAACCCCTTTGTGTCAACTTATGTGCATGTTATCAGGCCAAAATCACCAGGGTATTGGGTCATTTGGGTAGTTTATTGTCATTATGATTTAAAAATTGATTGATTGATAATAAATGGCTTCAGCCAAACACTAACCGTGAGTGAAAGAAAAGATTTTGTGTTATCTCTCATATTCTCTGAAAAATGGCTAAGATATCATAAATTCTACCAGGGTATGTAAACTTATGAGCACAACTGTATGTATGTGTATATATATATATATATATACACACACACACACACACACACACACACACACACACATATATATATATATATATATATATATATATATACACACACACACACACACACATACACACACACAGACAGCACTTTATTTCTTAGGATTAGGAGACAATTTTACCTGCATGAGGATATTCTCAGAAACAGTCAGTGAGTAAAAGATACTTGGCACAAACAGTTGGATTAGAGGAGGAGAAAGCAGTGTGCTTTACGATATGCAAATTTGGCTGCACTCTACACCACACCTTCTGCTAACACACCATTTCTCCATATATATTAGTATATACTGTATATATACACCGATAATAACATTATGACAATTGACATGCAAAGGGAATAACATTAATTATCTTCTTATAATGGCATCTGAAAGTGGATGGGATACAGTGCATCCAGAAAGTATTCACATCGCTTCACTTTTTCCACATTTTGTTATGTTACAGCCTTATTCCAAAATGGATTAAATTCATTTTTTTTCCTCAAAAACAATACCCCATAATGACAACGAGAAAGAAGTTTGAAATCTTTGCAAATCAGAGGCTCATGCGTGGCAGCTCGTCGGATGGACACCTAACCCGAGAGCTCCTCACCGCTCCGGCCACAATACACCCTGCAGCGCCGCTCACAGCGCAGAGCCCCGGCCGATAACTATCCCTGCGGATAGGGGACACATCCAGGAACCCCAGGATGGCGGGGAGTTCGGCCAGGAGAGACCCATCCACAGCTTTATCCTCCGGCCCGGGACCCACGGCCTCAGCCAAGATGGCGCCGGCAGACATGGAAGCCAGCTCTGCAGGGCCGGCCGGCCCCACAGTAAGTACTCACTATCGTGGATACCTTTCTCCTATCTCCACTGAGTCCCTGATCAGCAGGACCCTGGATGATATGCCCCTCTCCCCCATGGAAGACTTCATGGCAACCCCAGAGGCAGGCAAAGCATGCACACAGGGCTTACCATCCACGCCTCAGGACTTTTCTGCTATGATGGCAATGTTTGCTACAATGCTATCCAGGGGTCTCTCACAGACTGCCAACCAAATCACTACTGCCATCCATGCTGACTTACAGCAATTAGGGACAAGAATCGAAACAATAAGAATCAAAGCAGACCAAACTGTGACTAGAGTGAACCAGAACACAGCCGGAATTCAAGATTTACAAGACCAGCTCGAGAACGCATTATCCAAAATTGACGATCTCAAAAATCGTTCGAGAAGATATCATTTCCGCATCAGAGGAGTCCCTGAATCCCTCAAAGACACCGATCACATTGTGAGATCATTTATTAAGGAACTCATCCCCAGCATCCCAGACCACCGCCTTGAAATGGACCGCGCTCACAGAGCTCTACAACCCCCCCGCCAAGATGGCCTCCCAAGAGATATCATAGTTAAACCTCACTTCTTCAAAGTAAGAGGAGGTGATGCAACGCTCCCGTGCTGAAGGGGCCCTAACGTTCCAAGGCCACCCCATACAAGTTTTTGCAGACTTATCACCACTCACCATACAAAAAAGAAGATCATGCCTGTTGGTACTTAACCAGAAAGCGATCACCTACAGATGGTCCTTCCCCTTTCGCCTATCATTCGCCTTCAACAACAAACCGTACAGCTTCTCTTCGTTTTTGGAGGGGGAAAAACTCCTGTTTCAGCTGGGTCGGAACCAGGAACCAGAGTCGATGCTTTCCAGCAGGGGTCCCATCTCATCCTCCAAGAGACCACCCCCATCCAGCCCCATCGCTCTCATGTGGCAGAAGCACCTGTCCAAAAAATTCAAGGAATGCAGGCACCCCTAACCAAAGCTTTAGGCCCGGGTACTGCTTGGACTCGCTTTTCCCATTATTCGATCCATCCGGATCCTCTGAGGAACACTTTTTCTCCGTTACCTGATGGCTATGCCAGACGTAGCACCTCTTACCCCGACTACATAGTCGAGATTTATGGAACGTTTGCTCCTGTATGAGGAATTTCTTCTTCTTTTTTTTGTCCACGAAAATGTTCTTGTTCTGGTTGACTTTGGAAAAAATGTTTTAGTTAATCTGGTTTTGTTCTTCTGTTGCAATACATATAGACACCCACAAAGATGTACAACACATTTGTGTGCTCAGCACCCCTTTCACCGTCTGATCAACCATATAGTATTAGATCAGAGTTTATGGAGATCTTTTCTCCCCCAGACAATATACTTAACCTACTATTGTTTCCGTTTGTTGGCGGGCTCCTCCTACGCTCCTGAGTCTTTCCAAAATGGCCCCCGTTATAGGGACCATGGATGGCTCGGCAGTTTGGGAGGACCTCTCCCATCGAGTATACTGTTAGGGGCCCTGCCCGCATACACTAAAATGTTTAGGTTCTGGGAGGCGGCTGAAGCGGATGCCCTGCGCCTCTGCTTGTCTCTGACTGAGAAGAGTATTCATTTCTCTTCTCAGACGGTGATTGTTGACCCCCCAGATCTTGGGGAGGGGCTTGTTCTTTTATTTTTTTGTTTTGTTTTAAATCAAAAGAATGTTGGTTTGTGAGAATGGGTTCTCACGTGCCACTAGGGTTTGGGCAATTATTTTCCACCCGTTATTTGATGTTAACGTGTTTTCTGTCTCATGCTTCCTCCTAGATGGTCTTCATCTTCTTTCTTCATCCTTCGTTCTTCCTTCTCTCCTCCCCTGAAGGTCACCTAGAAGTCCATTCACTTCCAAATTGGAGGTATTCGGGTGCTTTGCACAAGGTAAGTCCCACTCACTCATGGTGGATACCCCCTCCTCTGATCCATGCACGTAAATGATACGAAACCACCACTAACACGCATAGTATTACATAATGCTCAAGGAATTAACTCTCCTGTAAAAAGGAGAAAACTCTTCAAACTTTATCATTCCCAAAAATCTGATATCCTTATGCTCCAGGAGACCCACTTCCCCAGATCTTACAACCCATCTTTTCTTCACCAACACTTCCCCCAATTTTATCTCTCCAATGCGGAGAATAAAACAAAAGGGGTGGCCATCTGTTTTTCCAAACATTTTTCATTCTTAAGGGATCCCTCAGGCAAAAACATGGGAAAGGGCAGCATTGATGGAACGCTATATTCTTTTGTCTCATACTATTCCAAGAATAAGGCGCAAGACAAATATTTTCCCTCAATGATGCAGTCTCTCACATGTCAACTGGAAGGAATCATCATTCTCGGAGGAGACTCGAATATAGCGTTTGATCTGGCCCTAGACAAATCAGGATCACGCCGGCCACATTCCAGGCGTCCCCCCAAAACATAGTTTAAAAATTGCCAAACTCCTCTTTGATTCAAGGCTAGTTGACATCTGGAGGAAACTTGACCCCCGTACCAAAGATCATACTCATTACTCTGCCCCGCACCAGACCTATGCCAGGATAGATCATGTTTTCCTCCAAGCGACACAAATTCCCCTTGCGGTAAAATCTTCTATCAAAGAATCACCTATCTCAGATCACCCCATGGTCACTCTCGCAATACGCCAAGCCAATGACACCAAAAAAGAATTTAAATGGCGACTTAACGAAACGTTACAAAGTAATCCGGTCCAATGCACCCTGCTAGCGAAGGAACTCAAAGAATGACACGGAGCCAATCTCCCCAGCTACTCTATGGGCAGCCCACAAGGCAGTAATGAGGGGCAAAATCATCCAGCTTTCTTCCCGTATTAAAAAAGAACACCGAGCCGAGATTGAGAGACTTACTAAAGAATACCAGGAATCTTGTAAGTGTAACAAACGTGAACACACTCAGTCCGATCAACAAAAACTAGAAGCAGACAGGCTGAGGCTCAACCTGGCCCTCACTACGGAGGCTGAGAAGCAAGTTTTACTCTCAAAAAGATAAGATTGGGTCCAAATTAGCCGCCAAGCTTTTTCCCAAACCTCGTCAGTTGGCATTCCCCAAAATCCAATTACCGTCATGACTTCTATGCTTCCTTTATAGAAAAAACGAATCAGGCCCCAACTCCCACCTTGAGGTATTTCTTGACTCCATCTCTCTTCCCAAACTTTCAACGGATCACATTGATCTATTAGAACAACCCATTACTTCCAAAGAAATCACAAGAAAGACAAAACCCACAAATTTGAACTGATTTGGGAACCCTGGGCTAAATACGTAGGGATACCGATACTTCCAGGTTAGCGGATATCCCCGAATAATCCAGCATGCGCTAGGTGACCTTCCTTTCCTTACCTCCTGCTGATACTACTCGACTTTTTGTTGCTCATTTTTCTTTTCTTTTCCCCTCTCTCTTGCCTTCCTTCTTCTTTTTAACATGGCGATGAAGCATCTCTACTGGCTCATTGGATACAGGTGCAAGTTGGCCGAGAAATTTTTTTTTTCCTCTTTTTATTTTTTTTAATTTTAATTGCATTGTTGAATGCAGAGGCTAAGGCCGGAATGCATGGAACCCAGAGACGATCGCCCAATAACATTCCGACCTGATTGTTTAATCTATGACTACGTTTTGCACCATAGCCACCACTATGAAAACCTAAAGGGCAGAACAGGGCAGACATGATTCTCCCATTCTAGCGACCATTTTATAATCTAGAGGATTTATCAGGGTCCGTCCTCTCCACAGTGAGTTTCCCTTGGGGTGGAGAGACGTCCTCACCTGGTCAATCAACCTCTTTTTCAAGCACTAGTTTTACTTTTGTTCTCTTGATCTGGAATGTTTTCCTGCTGTTACAGGTCAGCGGGCTCAAACAATCTAGTCTCCCTGGTCGCCCTTGGACCCCAAGTAATTTCTTCACGGGGTTAGTTTGTCTTATACCTCTGCTATCACTGAATACCTGTATCTCTTCAGTTCTCTCACTTGACAGATCATACCTAGTTTTGAATGTAACCTGTATTTTTATATGCAGTAAAACCAATAAAAGTATTGAAAAGAAATCTTTGCAAATGTATTAAAAATAAAAAATGAAAAAAATCACATGCACTTAATTATTCCTGGCCTTTCCCATGATACTTAAAATTGAGCTCAGGTGCATCCTGTTTCCACTGATCATCCTTGAGATGTTTCTACAACTTGATTGGAGTCCACCTGTGGTAAATACAGTTGATTGGACATGATTTGGAAAGGCACACACCTGTCTATATAAGGTCCCACAGTTAGGCCCCTTTCACACATGTGCGACTTCAAAGTGGCGCGATTTTACCGCGATTTTGCGCCCACGATTTTACCGCGGATTGGGATCAGTACTACTTTGTACGACTGTGCCACAACTTTGGCATTAACCAATGAAAACATACATGGTGGGAGGCAATTCCTTTTCCTATTCAGGTACAATTTGCATGCTACTTGAGGGCTTAACATTGAGGTCTATGGACATCAACTCACATGGAAGTCGGACCAAAGTAGTGCAGGGACTACTTTGAAGTTGGCACGACTTAAAGTCGCGCCAATATGAATGGTAGTCATTGAAAATCATGGAGAATAACTTGTCATGCGATTTTGCAGTACAAATTCGTGGGACAAGTCGTATAAGTGTGAAAGGGGCCTTAACAGTGGCCAGAGCACAAACCAAGCCATGAAGTCCAAGGAATTGTCTGTAGACCTCCGAGACAGGATTGTATTGAGGCACAGATCTAGGGAAGGGTACAAAAAAATGTCTGCAGCATTGAAGGTCCCAATGAGCACAGTGGCCTCCATCATCTGTAAATCAAAGAAGTTTTGAACCACTAGGACTCTTCATAGAGCGGGCCGCCCAGCTAAACTGAGCAATCGGAGGAGGTGACCAAGAACCTGATGATCACTCTGACAGAGCTCCAGTGTTTTTCTGTGGCGAGAGGAGAACCTTCCAGAAGAGCAACCCTCTCTGCAGCACTCCACCAATCAGGTCTGTATGGTAGAGTGGCCAGACGAAAGCCCCTCCTCAGTAAAAGGCACATGATAGCCTGCCTGGAGTTTTCCAAAAGGCACCTGAAGGACTCTCAGACCATGGTATTGAGGTATGCATGTTCATACCTCAATACTATAAATAATAACATATTACATTTTTCACTCCAGCAGTATATAATGAGTTTGGAAATTGTAGAGAAATCCTTAACTAATGCATTGCAATTAACTACACCCATTCGATTTTAGACGACTAATATTAGTTTGTCGACTAAAATGTACTGGAGATTTTAGTCGACTAAAACATAGGACATTTTAGTCAACTAAAATGTACTGGAGATTTAGTTGACTAAATACGACTAAAACTAAAACAACTGCAGAAGACTAAAATGGGACTAAAACTAAAATGCCATTTTAGTTCTAAGACTAAAACTAAATCGAAATTTGCTGCCAAAATTAACACTGCTGGTCTGATGAAACAAAGACTGAACTCTTTGGCCTGAATGGCAAGCATCATATCTGGAGAAAACCAGGCACCGCTCATCACCTGGCCAATACCATCCCTACAGTGATGCACGGTAGTGGCAGCATCATGCTGTGGGGATGTTTTTCAGCAGCAGGAACTGGGAGACTAGTCAGGATCCAGGGAAAGATGAATGCAGCAATGTACAGAGACATCCTTGATGAAAACCTGCTCCAGAGCGCTCTGGATCTCAGACTGAGGTGAAGGTTCATCTTCCAACAGGACAACGACCTTAAGCACACAGCCAAGATAACAAATGAGTGGCTACTGGAAAACTCTGTCAATGTCCTTGAGTGGTCCAGCCAGAGCCCAGACTTGAACCCAATTGAACATCTCTGGAGAGATCTGAAAATGGCTGTGCACCGACTCTCCCCATCCAACCTCATGGAGCTTGAGAGGTCCTGCAAAGAAGAATGGGAGAAACAGCCCAAAAATAGGTGTGCCAAGCTTGTAGCTTCATACTCAAAAATGTATGTATATGTGATTTTTAATTTAATACATTTGCAAAGATTTGAAACAAACTTCTTTCACATTGTCATTATGGGGTATTGTTTGTATAATTTTGAGGACAATAATGAATTTAATCCACTTTATACTTTAATACTTTCCGGATGCACTGTATATACAGTGTTCAGCATAAATAAGTACACCCCTTTTGAAAAGTAAGATTTTCATTTTAATAAATTCAATGAACACAAAAATAATTTCCAAAATTTTGACAAAACTGAGTTTTATAGAACATTTGTTTGATGCTCAACTTGTCTCTTCAGAATTCCCCCATAGGCGTTTCCTGATCGGGTTCAGATCAGTGACATACTTACCACTGAATCACTTTGACCCTGTTCTTCTTCAGAAATGCAACAGTGGCCTTAGGTGTGTGTTTTGGATCATTGCCATGTTGGAAAAGGGCATGAAGTGATGGTAGCATCTTCTCTTTCAATATAGAGCAGTACATCTATGAATTCATGATACCATCAATAAAATGCAGCTCCCCGACACCAGCAGCACTCATGCAGCCCCACAGAAGGACACTGCCACCACCATGTTTCACTGTAGGCACCATGTATTTTTCTTTGCACCTTTGCGACACCATACAGTTTTGGAGCCATCATTTACAAAAACATTTACCTTGATCTCATCACTCCAGAGTACAGAGTCCCAGTAGTCCTCTTTTTCAGCATGGACCCTGGCAAATTTTTATGCATGGGCTTAGGGAGAGCCTTCCTTCATGGACGACACCCATTCATGCCATTCCGCTGCAGTGTACACCGTAGTATTGTGTCACGGGAGACAATCACCCCAGTTTGGCTTTCTACTTCTTTAGCTAACTGCAGTGAAGTTGCATGGTGATTTTCTTCAACTCTTCTCATCAGAAGACGCTCCTGTTGAGGTGTTAACTTCTGCTGATGGCCTGAACGTCTCTGTGAGATGGTTGCAGTTCTATTTTTGTTAAATTGTTGTATTACATTTGCTACAGTATTCTGACTGATAAGTAAAGCTTTGCTGATCTTCTTGTAGCCTTCACCTTTCTTGTGTAAAGAAATGATTTTCCTTCATAGGCCTTGTGACATTTTTCTTCCAAGTGGTGTCATTGCTGACAGCATGATATTGGAAGAGGTTTTCTTTGTTAAGTAACACCCTTTTATAATCACCTGTCTGCTGGACAGTGGTTTAATGAATAATTAGACTCACCTGTAGTTGAATTCTTATTAGGATTTTGTTGTCTAAAATTTAATATAAATAAGACCCCTTTTACACTGGGGCGGTGGGGGGCATCGGCGATAAAGCGGCGCTATTGTTAGCGCCGTTTTAGCGGCGGTATTCAGCCGCTAGCAGTGTGGTTTTAACCCCCCGCTAGCAGCCGAAAAAGGGTTAAAACCGCCCGCAAAGCGCCGCTGTATGCCGGCGGTATAGCCGTGCTGCCCCGTTGATTTCAATGGGCAGGAGCGGTGAAGGAGCGGTGTATACACCACTCCTTTACCGTTCCAAAGATGGTGTTTGCAGGAGTTTTTTTTCCCTCCTGCCAGCGCACCGCTCGTGTGAAAGCCCTTGGGCTTTCACACTGAAGACACAGCAGCGGCAGTTTTAGGTCGGTTTGCAGGTGCTATTTTTAGCGCAATAGCGCCTGCAAACCGCCCCAGTGTGAAAGGGACCTAAGACTTTCATTGGGGTGTATTCCGGTCTTGAATGAATTTGCTAGGAAAAATCAAGTTAGACTTACCGGTAACTTGTTTTCCAGGAGTCTTTCAGGACAGCACCTTGAGAGCGTGGCTCCACCCACTTGACAGGAAACACACCTCCACCAAACTTTAAAAGGAGGCTCCTTCCCACTTATCATCAGTAGTAGTAGAGAACCTCCGGCCCAAGCTGGAACACATAATCAGAATATGGTTAGTCACAGCATAGTAATTTAATACAATAAGGGCGGGTTGCTGCTGTCCTGAAAGACTCCTGGAAAACAAGTTACCGGTAAGTCTAACTTGATTTTTCCCTTAACGTCTTTCAGGACAGCACCTTGAGAGGATAACAGAGACTTACCCACTTAGGGAGGGACCACAGCCTGCAAGACCTTTCTGCCAAAAGCCTGTTCACTGGCTGACAGAAGATCCAGCCTGTAATGACGGACAAACGTAAGGTAACTTGACCACGTAGCCGCCCTACAAATCTGATCTGGGGTGGCACCAGCCATTTTTGCCCATGTAGTGGCCTGAGCCCTGGTAGAATGCGCTTTAATTCCCAGCGGGGGAGAGAGCCCCAACTGAGAGTATGCTGCTAGAATAGCTGATTTAAGCCATCTAGCTATAGACCCCTTAGAAGCTTGTTGGCCCTTCTTCTTACCCGAAAAAAGTATAAATAGAGAATCCGAGGATCTAAAGTTACTTGTTACCTCCAGATACTGTAATAAAGTCCTTCTTACATCCAAATTGTGGAATTTGCCTTCTTTTTCCCCCGAAGGGTTAGAGCAAAAGGTTGGCAGGATGATCTCCTGCGACCTATTGTGTGCTGACGCTACCTTTGGCAAAAAACCCGGATCGGTTTTAAGTACAATCCTATCTGTGTAGATAGTTAAAAAGGGTCTCTTAACAGATAGGGCGTGCAGCTCACCAATTCTCCTTGCTGACGTTATTGCAACTAAGAACAAGGTCTTAAGAGTAAGATTCCTTAGAGAGATTCTTTGTAGTGGTTCAAAAGGTTCCTTTGTAAGGGCTTGCAGGACCACTGATAGATCCCAATTGGGAAAGTGCTTAGCCGGAGCTGGTCTAGATCTGGTAAGTGCCTTGAAAAATCTTATAACCAAGGGCTCAGAAGAGATTGGTCTTTCTAGAAATACTCCCAAAGCAGCTACTTGAACTTTAAGGGTGCTGACTGACAATCCCTTGTCTGCCCCCTCTTGAAGAAATTCCAAAATTGACACTAAATTTTTTACTTTTCTCTTAGTCAAATGACAAAAAGAGTTGAAGACCTTCCAATATTTAGCATAGATTTTTCTGGTCACTATTTTCCTACTGGAAAGTAAGGTAGTTACCAAGGGTTGTGACAGACCTTTGTTTCTTAACAACTGCTCCTCAGAAACCAGGCCGTGAGGCTTAGACTGGCCACTCCCGGATGCTGTATTGGACCCTGTAGGAGTAGGTCCTGTCGGAGAGGCAGCCGCCAAAATGGTTTGACTGCCATCTGTAGAATGGTGGAAAACCATGCCCTCTTTGGCCAAAATGGAGTAATTAGGATTACTGCCACCTTCTCCCTCTGTATCTTCCTTAACACCAATGGGATAAGTTGGAAAGGAGGAAATGCGTAACCCAGATGGAAGTTCCAGGGCTGGATTAACGCATCTGTCCCCTGGGCCTTGTCGTTTCTGTGAATAGAGAAAAATACTGGGAGTTGTGTATTTTCCTGTGACGCAAATAGGTCTATTTGCGGTTGACCCCAGGCCCTGGTAATCATTGCAAAGATTTCTGGATTCAGGCTCCATTCTGACTCCTGAATCCGCCTTCTGCTTAGATAATCTGCCACTACATTTAAGGTGCCTTTGAGGTGGACTGCTGATAAGGACCGAACATGCTTTTCTGCCCAAACCAGGATCTTTGAAGCTAGCAACCGAAGTGTTTTGCTTCTTGTACCCCCCTGTTTGTTTAAGTAGGCTATGGTAGTGGCATTGTCTGAGAGGACCCGGACATGAGACCCTTGAAGGATAGGAGAGAAGGCATCTAAAGCTAAGGCGACTGCCTTTAGTTCCCTCCAATTTGAGGACCTCTTTGCCTCTGTCCGAGACCACATTCCTTGCGCGAAGTCTTGGTCTAAGTGAGCTCCCCAACACCATACACTGGCATCTGTCGTTACCACTTTTTCTATTGGAAATGACCAGAGCAGGCCTTCTGACAGATTCTCCTGTCTTCTCCACCACCAAAGTGATCTCTTGACTTTGGTGGGTATCTTTACCTTTGCTTCCAGAGATTCTGACCTGTGATTCCATATTCTCAGGAGAAAGCTCTGGAGAGGCCTGAAATGTAACCTTGCCCATTGAATGGCTGGTATGGTTGCGGTTAGGGTTCCTAGGGATGACATCACTTGTCGGACTGATAATTGCTGGCTTGCCTGCAAGGACGCTACCACCTTCAGGACTTTCCCCTTCTTCTCTTCTGGGAGAAAAATCTTTTGTTCCCTTGAACAGATCTGATACCCCAGGAATAGTATTTTCTGGGCTGGAACGAAATTTGACTTCTGCATATTTATGATCCAACCCAGGGTTTCTAGATGACCTCGGGTCTTTCCGAGGTTGTCTAGCAGTCTTTCCCTGGAGGGGGCAAAAAGGAGTAGGTCGTCCAAGTACGGAATTACCGCAATCCCCTGCATGCGAAGAGGTGCAAGCGCTTCTGCCATTATTTTTGTGAATATTCGTGGGGCAGAAGACAGGCCAAAGGGGAGGGCCCTGAATTGCAAGTGCAGAACCTCTTTTCCCAAATTTATCGCCAATCTTAGGAATCTTTGGGACTGCGGGGCTATAGGGATATGCAGATAGGCATCTCGAAGGTCTGTTGATGCCATAAAGCATTCCCTCGTCAATAGATTCTTGACCGTGAAGATGGAGTCCATACGAAACCTTTTGTATTGGACTGATCTGTTCAGCGGTTTCAGGTTTAGGATTAACCGAAAATCTCCGGATGGTTTCTTTATCAGGAATATACGGGAATAAAACCCCCGATAAAGCTCCCCCTGTGGGACGTAAGTCATAACCCCCTGATCTATCAGATCCTTTAATAGGCTCTTCATTGCCAGGGATTTTGTTACTTCTCTTGGAAGATTTGTCACCAAGTACCTTTCTAGGGGGAGATCTGAAAATTCTATATTGTAACCCTGGGCTAGCATATTCAGAATGTACTGGTTTTCTGTTATGCTTGCCCAATAGGGGAGAAAGTCTTGTAGTCTTCCCCCTACCTGTAACCGACTGTCATTGCGTCTTGCTGGCTGACGCAGGAGGATGGAAAAGGACATTTCCTCTGCCCTTACCCCTCTGCCCTGACCAGCTTTTCTTTTTCTCTTGAGACTTGTTCTGTTCCCGAGCCATTTGAGGACGAAAAAACCGTTTGACTGGTTGTTTCTTCTTTTTGACAGGAAAAGATTTCCTTTTTATCTGCAGTCCTGTCCAGAACTGAATCCAAATCAGGGCCGAACAGTAAGTCTCCTAGAAAAGGGACCCCGCATAATTTGTTTTTAGATGCTGTGTCCCCTTGCCAAGTCTTTAGCCATAAAGCCCGTCTAACCGAATTAGCAAGGGCTGCCGCCTTAGCTGTCATCCTGATAGACTCTGCTGAGGCATCAGAGACATAGGCTACGGCTGCTGAGAGGGTAGAAAAGGAGTCAAGGATTTCTTGCTTAGGGGAATCTGCTATTATATGAGCTTTAAGCTGATTTACCCAATACTCCAAGTTCCTGGAGATGCAAGTAGTTGCCATTGCTGGCTTAAGGTTGCCCATAATGGATTGCCAAGTCCGCTTGAGCTGTTGACCCATTTTTTTATCCATGGGGTCTTTTAAGATCCCCATGTCCTCAAATGCTAGATCAGTAGATCTTGACACTTGAAAAAAGGCTGCATCAAGTTTTGGAACCTTATTCCAAAGAGCTGCTGGGTCTTCATCAAAGGGGAACCTTCTCTTATGAGCCCTAGAGAAAAATGGTTTCCTATCAGGGTCAGCCCATTCTTTTCTGATTGTTTCAGAAATCACTGCATGGACTGGAAAGGTACGGGACTTAGACTCACTAAGCCCTGCATACAACTTGTCATGTAAAGACATCTCCTTATGCTCTTCCTCAAGGCCTAGAGTAGCATAAATAGCCTTTAAAAGGCCATCCACCTGATCCAAAGACAATTTATACTTGGAAGACATATTTTCCAGCTCATCACTATCCTCATTCGATTTATTAGAATGGGATGGGGAAAGCCCTTCCCGGTTCAGAGGACCCATTTCCGCCTCTACTGCCGGGACTAACAGTGAGCCTTGAGAGGACTGTGAGGTAGTGGGCTGACTTGCAGATGGATAGGTGAGTGAGGATCTGAAGGATTGAATGGTAGCATCCAATTCCTTTTTGGCAGATGCGATTAGATCACTGCATGCGGAAGTGGTTTCTTCCCTCACCAAGGAGTCAATACATGCTTGACATAAAGCCTTTTTCCAGCCTTCATTTAACTTAATTTTGCATGAAGGACATTTCTTTCTAATCCCAGGGTCAGAGCTCTTGGCCTGCCATGATAAGGGAAAAAAGAGAGAGAAAAAAGACAAACCATCTTTTAGAGTTAGCCTGATTACTCAAGGTTGCTCACCACAGGTGCACAGTGAGAAAAGCTATCAGACTCATGTGCCCTGACAGGCCCCTCCGCCACCAGGGGGAAAAAATACCCTCAAACTTCACTAACATTTAGAGAGAAGAGGGCTAGAGAGAGACCCCACAGTAAAGCTGAGCAGAAACTACAGTCTGCTCCTTACCTGGGCCTTGCTGGTGCCTGTGCCTGTTCCACTCGCTGCGGTTCCTGAATCCATGCTGAGGCAGCAGCGTGATGCCTGTGGCGAAAATGCCGGTTCCGGACTCCAATAGCACCTGTGCGCCGGACCGGAACCGGCAATAAATAGGCACCAGACCTATTCCTCCCTCCTCCCCCTGCGCTTCCGGCGGAAATGACGCCTGGCGCCTGCTCCATGGATGCCGCCCCACTTCCGGATACCTCACATCCGGCGGATGCAGTCCTCTGACTGCCCTTCCCAAGATGGCGGCGGCGTCAGGGAAAAAACATGTGCAGGCAAGAAAAAAACAAACAGAAATGCCTGACATGCCTGACGCCTCTGCCTGGGAGCAGCAATACCCGGAGCAGTCCTGGCTCTCCCCGAGCACTGACGAGGGAGAAGGAGCCCATCCACCCGGCACCCGTAAGCCTGTGGAAAATGGGAGGAATCGGCTCTCCTGAGGTAGGTAAAAATAGTGGAGTAGGGAGCCTGTTCTCTCAGGACAGAACCTTGAGAGCTCCAAACTCCCACATGTGTTCCCGCCGGAGGAAACACATAAACTGATAAGTGGGAAGGAGCCTCCTTTTAAAGTTTGGTGGAGGTGTGTTTCCTGTCAAGTGGGTGGAGCCACGCTCTCAAGGTGCTGTCCTGAAAGACGTTAAGGGAAAAACACTTTTTTGTGTGTGCAAATTAACAAATCTTGGTTGCAATCAATGGCCCACATTTGTGGGAGTATTTTGTAGTATAGTGTCCCATAGAAAATGCTGATTCTGAAAGGAAAGTAAAGGTTTTCTGACAAATCTTTTGGGGTGTACTCATTTATGCTGAGCACTGTATATTAGGTAGCAAGTGAACCTGTTGTCCCTGAAGTTGATGTGCTGAATTGGGCAAGCATAAGGATTTGAGGACCGACCAAAAGTGGTCCAAGTAAGACAAGGTCATAGGTGGCCAAGACTCATGGATGCACGAAGGCTGGCCCTTGTAGTTCCAATCCAATAGAATAGCTACTGTAGCTTAAATTGTTAAAAAAAGTTAATACTGGTTAACAAAAGAAAGGTGTCAGAACACACAGTGCATTGCAGATTGTTGCGTATTGGGTTGCATAACCGCACACCAGTCAGGGTGCCAATGCTGGAGGAAGTACATTTGATCACGTGCACTCGATCAGCTGACCTGTGTCCACAGCCAAAAGCGCCTACAATGGGCATGTGAGCATCAGAACGGGACCACGTGTTGGCAGGTGCAGTTAGCTTGTCTGCCACTAGATGGTAGAGCTGGTGCCCATATACTGTATGTAGGAGAGGCACGGAGGAGAGGGAAGATGTCTTAAGTTTGCAGATGTGCACTTGTGCTCTGCACTGAAGGGGTTGCTACAGAATGTTTAAGTTTGCAGATGGCATTCTGCACCGAAGGTTCTGATAGTATGTCAAATGTGACATGTCACGAGAAGCGTTGTGAAGATGTAAAGTTGCAGTAAAGTTCTGAAAATGCATTTGTGTGTGGACATTCCTTTATTTTAAATATTAAGGCCTCTGGCCAGGGATGTCATGCGCAGATCTCTGGCAAGGAGACCTGTGTCCGATATTCTGGCCACAAAAGAAGGCGAGTAGGTGTTCTATCAAAGAAGTGGGGCAGAACTGTACAAATTGGTGCCAAAATCTGCCTAATTCTAATCCCCCTTCCCCAGAGATGGTGAAAAGTGGCCTGGTCTAATGAATTCAAAAATGGTTTGAGGAACATAAAAATTAGTTTGAGGTGTTGACATGGCCTCCAAATTCTCCAGATCTCAGTTTAAAACAAATCTGATCCATGAAGGACCCACCTTGCAACTTACAGGACTTAAAGGATCGGCTACTGACGGCCTTCAGAGGTAAAGTTAGGGCCATATATATTTGGAAACAGGCACAGATTTTTTTAGGTATTTATCAAAACATATTCAAGCTATAGTTTTGTAATGGATATGGACTGAAAGTGCACACTCTCAGGTTTAATTTGAGGGTATGTACATCCAAATCGGAGGAAGGGTTTAGGAATTACAGCTCTTAGGAATAGCCACCCCACCTTTTTCAAGGGACCAAAAGTAATTGGACAATTGAATCAAAAGCGGTTTCATGGCCAGGTGTGGGCTACTTCTTCATTATTTCTTCATCAATTAAGCAGGT
The DNA here is from genome assembly GCF_042186555.1 of Aquarana catesbeiana. Lineage (NCBI taxonomy): Eukaryota > Metazoa > Chordata > Amphibia > Anura > Ranidae > Aquarana > Aquarana catesbeiana. Next base: position 81,558,499 of record NC_133325.1, on the reverse strand, counting down.
AAAGGGTTTGGAGTTGATTCTAAGTGTGGTATTTGCATTTGGAATCTATTGCTGTGAACCTACATCATGCGTTCAAAGGAGCTGTCCATGCAAGTGAGACAGGCCATTGTAAGGCTTCAAAAATGAAACAAATCCATCTGAGTGATAGCAGCAACATTAGGAGTGACCAAATCAACAGTTTGGTACATTCTGAGGAAATAAGAATGCACTGGTGAGCTCAGCAACATAAAAAGGCCTGGACGTCCATGGAAGACAACAGTGGTGGATGATCACAGTATCCTCTCTATGGTAAAGAAAAACCGATTCACAAGTGAAGGACACTCTCCAAGAAGTGGGTGTATCATTGTCAAAGTTTACAATCAAGAGAAGACTTCACAAGAGCAAATACAGAGGGTTCACCACAAGGTGTAAACCATTCATAAGCCTGAAGAATAGAAAAGCCAGATTAGACTTTGCCAAAAAACATAAAAAAAAAGCCAGACCGGTTCTGGAAAAGCATTCTTTGGACGGATGAAACTAAGACTAATCTGTACCAGAATGACAGAAAGAAAAAAGTGTGGAGAGGGCTTGGAACAGCTCATGATCCAAGGCACACAACGTCATCTGTAAAACATGGTGGAGGCAGTGTGATGGCATGGGCATGCATGGCTTCCAGTGGCACTGGGTCATTAGTGTTTATTAATGATGTGACAGAAGACAAAAGCAGTCAGATGAATTCTGCAGTGTTTAAAGATATACTGTCAGCCCAGATTCAGCCAAATGCAGCAAAGTTGATTGGATGGCGTATCACAGTACAGATGGACAATGATCCACACTGCAAAAGCAACCCAGAAGCTTTTCAAGGTAAAGAAGTGGAATATTCTGCAATTGCCGAGTCAATCACCTGATCTTAACCCAATTGAGCATGAAACAGTTGATATTGGAGCTGTGTGCGGTAGGCTTCGTCAATGGTCAACAGGATAAACAGTGAAAGCAATCTCCCTAGGATGGACACAGCCAGCAATAAAAACCCGACAGAAGTTGCTCTTCATTATATCGCCTGTTGACTTACTACTTGCATACCAACGGTAAGCAGGGGGCAAAGATGCAATACCAACTACTGTTCCTATGGCATTGTGATGAAAGATGACATGTAAAAAAAATAGTGCTGTACTACAAAATTCTGGTGTTGAGCTTGATGGGTCCCTACAAGCCTGAACACACGGTTTGTAAAAACAGAACTCACAGAATAAATAAAAAAATAAAAAAAACTTACCATAATGCTGCAGGAATTTGGCAGAGATACGGACAATGGAAAAGTCATCTTGCTTCCCTTTAATCCTCCAGCATGAGAATTGAAAAACTGTTCCAGATAGGAGCGAAGAACTCGTAAATCAAAATAGTTATCTACACGTCCTCCGTAGATTGCATTCTCTAATAGACCGTGCACAAACTCCCATTGAAAGTTTCTGCCACCTGAAAAAAAAAATGTCCCCAAGTGTTATAGAGCAGTTTTGGAGTGGTTAAAATTCATATATTTTGGGGCATTATTTTAAAAGTAGGCTTTGGGATTACAGTAAATAAATGGTAATCCTCCCCTACCTCTCTGACACGTAAGCAACAGATAGAATATGGGAATTCCTTACTTCTGAGGAAACAACTTACTGATTTCCACCACAATGCACTTCACAAGTTTGAGTTGGTTTGGCAGAGCTGGTTATACCAGGCTTAGCTCCACTGCAATTAGTTATGGAGAGGCTCCTTCAAATATAATTCTTATTGGATTTTCTCTGCGTATATTTCTTGACATGTTTTGTATTTTTTGCTAACTGCAAGATTCCTTACTACCCCATCTTTAGCTGGGTACTGCTATACACCTGATGTTCATAGGCTTGGATATCACAGGTATTGACACAATAGTACTTGACTTTTTGTGAAGAGATGTTCATTCATTCTGAGCCATCTTTTTTTAGACGTCTGACTGTGGCCATCCAAGGTTGTGTGGTGAGCCGAGGGTTATGAGGATATTTCAGTGCATGTTTATTTAAAGATTTTGTATGTGTTTTTTTTTTTTGTAAAATCTTTATTTGTGAAAGACAAAGCATTACATGTCAATGAGCAGTGCTGTTGGCATAAGAAGCAGATGTTGCACGAGTCATATATATCAAAGTATAAAACATGTAAAACATGAACAACATAGAATAGGTAGTACAATTGGAAGTGTAAAAGGCTTAGTAATCATGTAACAGGATGGCGGCGGGGCACCCTCCCTTACAGGGAGTGAGGGGAACACCAACCGCCCCTGTTTTCTAATTTTAGTGTCCCCTTAAGAGGAGTTGTAATGTGGAAGTGGACTAGTCAGCTTTACAAACAACAAGTTATTATGATGTGCTAAGAAGATTAAGGGCTAGGTCTCCTGGGCAGAGCACAAGGGGAGGGGGGAACTATAGGCCTCCAACTAACCTCACCCCACACACCACCCATAACAGGACCACCCTAAAGCAGAGTGTTTGCTCCATGGTGGCAAACCTATGCCAACCCCTGGGTGGGCCTGTCTCATGGTAACAAACTCTCCAGCTTGCCGGTCCAGCTGGCATGTCCGCTCACCATTTACTACCTGATGTGTAAACAAATGAGCTTGTAAGTGTTTTAATCCCTTTTTGAGATATGAATACATATTCAAAGAGAGAGAGAGCACTATGGTTCTTCCTCTTGTGTTTTTCATCATGGTGTCACTTTGATGACTGAGCAATTGAATGAGGAGGGGACACACGGTATATTCTTGACCAGGAGGAGGAGTGGTGTGAATCTGATGTCCTTACGAGTGAAGAGTATTACAGGCGAATGAGACTCTGTAGTGTGGTCTTAAGTGAAGGTGAGCAGGTTTTTCACCCAGAGGTGGAGGTCACTGGACACATAGTGAAGATAGAATATTATTTGTTATTAGAATAATATTTGTTTACACAGTGGTGTAAAGCACGATTAAGTGGGACTTTTGTTTAGACTTACCTTTGAGGGTGTTTTCAGATTAATTAAGTGATGTTATCGCTATAACATTTGTTTATATCCACATACATTATTTATGCTGTAATCTATAGTTGCGCTGCACTTTTTTTACACAATAGTAAGACTGAGAACAGCATCAAGACCCAAGGTGGTTTTATTGAATCAACTAGGTCGCCAACAGACAGAAATTTCAAGGATACCATACGTTTTTTTAAGATGTGCTGTCCAAGCTCTTCTTCAGAAGCACAAAGCTGATGACTGAAAACGTAGTGGTTGGCCAAGGAAACTTGCAGCAGATTAAAGATATTGGGGTTTATTTACTAAAACTGGAGAGTGCAAAATCTGGTGCATCTGTGCATGGTATCAGCTTTTAACTTCAGCTTGTTTAATTAAAGTGATCGTAAAGACTTGTTTTTTTTCCTATAAAAATAACAAACATGTTATACTTACCTGCCCTGTGCAGTGGATTTGCACAGAGCAGCCCAGATCATCCTCTTCTTAGGTCCCTCTTCTGTGATCATGGCCCCTACCTCCTGTTCAGTGCCCCCACAGCAAGCAGCTTGCCATGGGGGTACCAGAGCTGAGTCACAGCTCCCTGTGTCCATTCAGACATGGAGCCCCGACCCAGCCCCGCCCTCTCTCTCCCCTGATTGGCTAGATGACTTTGATTAACAGCCGTGGGAGCCAATGGCGCCACTGCTGTGTCTCAGCCAATCAGAAGAGAGAATCTTGGACGGCTGAGACACTCGTGGACATCACTGGACAGAGAGGGACCTCAGGTAAGTATTAGTGGGGCTGAGTGGGGCTGCTGCACACAGAAGGCTTTTTATCTTAATGCATTGACTTTACAACCCCTTTAAGCTTTGACAAAAAACCCTGGAAGCTGATTGGTTTATATGCAGAAATGCCCAGATTTTGCACCATCCAGTTTTAGTAAATCAACCCCACAGCATGATGACTGCCCTTCACAATCAGGACCTGTTCAGTGGCACCATCAGCTCAGACTTGTCAGAAACCAGAAAAACTATTGTATACCCATCCACAATCTGGAGAAGTCTGGTCAGAACTAATCCTTTTGGAAACCTCCAATGTGGAAACAAGGCCGAACGACTTACCTGTGCATAAAACCGCAAGCACATGTGTGCAAAGAAAAAAAAAAAAAAAGCAGGTGTTCTGGACTGATGGATTTGAAATATTTGGCCATAACAGAATGAGTGGTACGAAGATGAGTGCCTGTAGGCAATAGTGAAGCATGGTGGAGATTCTCTGCATGCTTAGGGCTGCATTTCTGCACATAGAGGGGATCTTGTCAGAATGAATGGTCTCCTCAGTGCTGAAATGTACAGACAGATATTTATCCACCATCCATTCATAGCAGGACAATGACCTCAAACATACAGCCAAAGTCACTATCTTCAGTGAAACGGACAAGGAGTCCTGGAAGAGTAGGTATGGCCCCACACAGACCAGATCTCAACATCATTTTTTTAGTGCTTAAAACTTTTGCACATTACTGTTTATAATTATAAACTATGTGTTGTTTATGTTAAAATTCATCACTTCAAGCTGAACTTTTCTTATATGTAAGTCTAAGGTCTTATGCACACTGGGCAATTTCCCAGCTCTTCTGAAAGCCTTTCTCCTGGCAGTTCAGTTTAGACACGTTAAGACACGTTCAGACGTGTCAAGCGTTTGGGCACTCATTTATATTAATTTATTCTGGCCATTGAAATAAATGAACGCTCAAACATTAAACATGTCTAGCGTTTAGGAGCGTAACAAGCATTTAGGCACGTCAGAGGTTTTTCTGCCCAAATCTCCTCTCCTGAATATGCAAGTGATGGATTTTTTTCCTGGCTCTAAAACATCTGTGTGTGCAAGGACACATAGGGGTTGTTTTACTAAAGGCAAATAGACTGTGCACTTTGCAAAGTACAGTTGCACTCTGCAAGTGCAGTTGCTCCAGAGCTTAGTAAATGAGGTGAAGCTTCACTTTGCAAAAAATACCCAATCATGTCCAATGAGAAAAAAAACACAACAGCATTTTTGCTTGCACATGATTGGATGATGGAAGTTAGCAGAGCTTCTGCTCATTTAAGTTCTGAAGCAACTGCACTTGCAGAATGCAATTTTACTTTGCAAAGTGCACAGTCTATTTGCTTTTAGTAACAATTCATATAGACTAACATAGAGGAGTATAGAGAGTGAGTATAGCCTCAATTGAATCAGTAATGATACAATTCAGTAATCAGTGCCATCATCCCGGTTGGAACGACTAAAAATTATAGGGGTGGAGATGTGGAGGCAGTTGCTGCCACTTGCCTAACCGCACGTGCACACCTGTATGGGTTGGGAGTTGGGACTATCTCGGCACCCGTTAGTAACAAGCAATTTAGGGGAATTATATAAAAAAACGTATAAACGTATAATGATTACAAAACACATTTGCAAAATAGTACATACATAGAATGCTAAAACAAATTAAATACACCACACTTAGCACAAGCATAAATGGGTATAACCGTAAGATTTCTTGTGGAGAGGGGTATCTAAGATGGTTCCTCAACCGGTATTGCGGTTAAGACCGCTTCTTCAGGAGGGATAGGTCTAAAACAATAAACTTTAATTTAGACAAAAATGAACAAAAACAGCAAACCAAAGTAATAAACACCAAACAAAGTTAAAGGAATGTAAGTGGGGGTATGGCGCTCCCTTGTGAGGGGTATGAGTGAATAAAGTATATGTGATACAGTAAGTGCTGAAGAAAATTGAATGAATTAATATATAGTATGTGACATACACAAAGGGTGAAGAGTGCAATAACTCATAATGGATTACCCTAAAACATTATTAGGAAGTGTGAACCAAAAAACATGTGATGAAGAACCCTTATATATATTGCATATACATGTATAACAAATGTAAGGTAGTGGCAAAAAGTGACCACTAGGTGCTGCTGCTATATACACTATGCAGCTAATGTGATGAATACAGCGTGTTATAAAAGTGGATGACAAATCCAATCAAATCCAAAAAATAAAACGAAAAATTATATGGAATAAAAGAAAAAACCAAATCGCAAAAAGTTTGTTCAAAGGTGGTACGTCCCAAATTGTAAAAAAGTTCCAAGAGCTTTAGTGACTGTAGTGCCCACAAAGGTGAATATCCGTGACTTCTGTGCTCCCCTTTTGGCTCCCCACTCACCAGCTCCCAGTACCCCTGCAGGGGTGATAGACACTTTAAGATCCCAATGCCGTCCTCTTGGTCGGTGTCCCGTGGTTGCTAAGAAATGATATCCTCTCTCCCAGGAGTTCCAGGTTACCGCTTCATACCACGTCCAAGAAGGGGATCACCAGAGAAATCTATAACTCAGTGTTTCTCAACTCCAGTCCTCAAGGGACTGGGACAATTTGGGACGTACCACCTTTGAACAAACTTTTTGCGATTTGGTTTTTTCTTTTATTCCATATAATTTTTCGTTTTATTTTTTGGATTTGATTGGATTTGTCATCCACTTTTATAACACGCTGTATTCATCACATTAGCTGCATAGTGTATATAGCAGCAGCACCTAGTGGTCACTTTTTGCCACTACCTTACATTTGTTATACATGTGTATGCAATATATATAAGGGTTCTTCATCACATGTTTTTTGGTTCACACTTCCTAATAATGTTTTAGGGTAATCCATTATGAGTTATTGCACTCTTCACCCTTTGTGTATGTCACATACTATATATTAATTCATTCAATTTTCTTCAGCACTTACTGTATCACATATACTTTATTCACTCATACCCCTCACAAGGGAGCGCCATACCCCCACTTACATTCCTTTATATATGTTAGTCTTCTTTGAGGGCTTAACTAGGGGAGGCAGCACACCTTAGATTCTCTTTTTTGGCTATTTCCTCCCTCTTTGTCCCTCTTCCTTCCTCTCTCACCTTTGGGGTATATACCCCCTGCATCTTCTCTCTGTACTCCTCCTTCTTCTCCCCCCCCCCCCTTTTTTCTCTCCCCTGTCATCTGTCCTAAGCGCAGAGATTTTGTGGCTTTGACCAAACAAAGTTAGTAGCAAAATAGAAGACTGTCTCACGAACTCTAACGGATTCAAAGGGATAGTAGGACCCCACACAAATCCCACCACGGCGGACACGGGGGATTATGGACAATTTCTGGTTAAATAAATAGTACATGTAAGGGAATTACAACTTGTAAAGTAAAAAAGTTGGTGCTCACCCAGGTGGAATGAATGGATGTCAAGGCAGGGAAACTGATGTGATGGGGAAAAAGAAAGAGGGGAAGGGAAGAAGGAGGGAGGGTGACGGAGGAATGGAAAGGAGGGGGATTGATGTAGGAAGAGAGGCAGGAGGGGAAATGAGGGAAGGGAAGGGGGAAACGAGGGAAGGGAAGGGAGGGGAAGGGGGGGGAAATGAGGAAGGGAAGGGAGGGGAAGGGAAGGGAGGGGAAGGGGGGGAAACGAGGGAATGGGAGGAGAAGGGAAGGGGGGGAGGGGGTGAAGGGGGGGAGGTAAGAGGCAGGGAGGTGGGGAAGGGGAAAGAGGGAAGGGAAGAGGGGCAGGAAGGAGGGAAAGGGGGGGGAGGGGGGAGGGAAGGCAGGCCGAGGGGAGGAAGAGGGAAAAACGGGTAGGGAGGATGGAAGGTGGGGCGGGAAGGGGGGGAGCCAAGGGGGGAGGGAAAAGAGGGAGGGGGGGGGAAGGAAGGTGAGGGAAGGTGGGAAGGAAGGGGAGGGTGGAAGAGGAAGGGAAATGAGGGGGGGGGTGAAGGAATATCCCAAACCATCCTGGACATTGGGTAGTGAAGACATACAACATTAAAACTTGTTGGCTAGTCAATGATGCTGAAGGTCAGCGGACAGCAGAGGTGAGTGGAGCAGAAGGATAGAAGAAAGGAGTATAGAACAGGGAGCAGAAAAAGAAAAGGAATAGACCCCCAAATCTGACCAGAATCAGTGAACACCAGAAAAAGAAACAGCACAAGAAGGAAGGAGATCAATTGCACATAGAAGGACAAGGAGAGAGTGTGCGGGATGATAAAGGCTCATCCCAGTAGAGTAACCAGCCCAAGATAACATGCAGAGTGAAAGGATAGAGCAGAGATTTTGGGGTCTATTCCTTTTCTTTTATTTTTCTGCTCCCTGTTCTAAATTCCTTTCTTCTATCCTTCTGCTCCACTCACCTCTGCTGTCCGCTGACATTCAGAGGTTTGACCTGATACCCTTTTCTATATTACAGATCTGGTGGTTACCTGGGAGTCCCACTCATGGTACATGGGTTTGCTTCTCTGCATCCCCAAATTTGATTGTCCATTTTTATTTCTTGGGACCAATCTCAATTACTTACCAATACTATACTTGATATTTGAGGTAGACAGCCCATGCAGCATCATTGATTGCCAACGAGTTGGTGAGTGCCCACTGGCTTACACAATTATTTTAATGTTGTATGTCTTCACTACCCAATGTCCAGGATGGTTTGGGATATTCCTTCACCTTTCCCCCCCCCTCATTTCCCTTCCTCTTCCACCCTTCCCTTCCTTCCCACCTTCCCTCACCTCCCCCCTTCCCGGCCCACCTTCCATCCTCCCTACCCGTTTTTCCCTCTTCCTCCCCTCGGCCTGCCTTCCCTCCCCCTTCCTCCCTCCTTCCCCCCTTTCCCTCCTTCCTACCCCTCTTTCCCCTTCCCCACCTCTTACCTCTCCCCCCCATTTCCCCTCCCTTCCCTTTCCTCGTTTCCCCTCCTGCCTCCCTTCCTACATCAATCCCCCTCCTTTCAGTTCCTCCATCACCCTCCTTCCTTCTTCCCTTCCCCTCTTTCTTTTTCCCCATCACATCACTTTCCCTGCATTGACATCCATTCATTCCACCTGGGTGAGCACTTCCCCAACTTTTTTACTTTATAAGTTGTAATTCCCTTACATGTACTATTTATTTAACCAGAAATTGTCCATAATCCCCCGTGTCCGCCGTGGGGGGATTTGTGTGGGGTCCTACCATCCCTTTCAATCCGTTCGAGTTGGTGAGCCAGTCTTCTATTTTGCTACTAACTTTGTATGGTGTTTATTACTTCTGTATGCTGTTTTTGTTCATTTTTGTCTAAATTAAAGTTTATTGTTTTAGACCTATCCCTCCTGAAGAAGCGGTCTTAACCGCGAAACCAGTTGAGGAACCATCTTAGATACCTGTCTCCACAAGAAATCTTCACGGTTATACCCATTTATGCTTGTGCTAAGTGTGGTGTATTTAATTTGTTTTAGCAATCTATGTATGTACTATTTTGCAAATGGGTTTTGTAATTATTAAAGTTTATACGTTTTTTATATAATTTCCCTGAATTGTTTGTTACTAACGGGTGCCGAGATAATCCCAACTTCCAACCCATAGGTGTGCACGTGTGGTTAGGCAAGTGGCAGCAACTGCCTCCACACCTCCACCCCTATAACATAGAGGAGTGTTTAGAGGCAGAAAAACAAGTCAAATGGCTCTAAAAGCTGCATTTTTAAAGTCCAAATGTGCATTAGGCTTAAAAAAAAAAAAAAAAAAAAAAAAAAACTGAAGAGGCTATACATTTACTTTATTTACCAAATAAAAAACAAAAAAACATTATCTTGTAAGGTTAAAATTTCACATACCTTCAAACAGCCGATCAATAATATCATATGCAGCACGCAGATCTGACAGAGAGAATTCATAAAATTTTGTCCAACCCTAAAAAAAAAAAAAAAAAAAAAAAAAAAAAAAAAAAAGGGGGAGGGTTATTTAACTAGATTATTTTAGATAAAAACAAAGAATACACATTTAGCATCTAACAGAAAACCTTTTCAACTGAAAACATGTCCTGAGCTTCTGCCTGGAGCTATTTTAGGACGAAAGCAGTGAGATGCGTCTTCACAAGGGAATCGAGGGGCTTCAGTAACCAAAACTGCAGTGTTTATCCTCATGACACATCACAAGAAGCACCTTCATGGTTAACAGAGGACAGAATTAAAATTAAACTTTGGAAACTTAACATTAATAAATCACTAGGACGAGATGGCTTGCACCCCGAGGGTACTTAGGGAACTCAGTCAAATAATTGCCAGACCATTGTTCCTAATTTTACTGACAGTCTACTGACTGGAATGGTACCAGCTGATTGGAGAAAAGCCAATGTAGCACCAATATTTAAAAAGGGCCCAAAATACATCCCTGGGAATTACAGACCAGTTAGTCTAACATTAATAGTATGTAAACTCTTGGAGAGGATAAGGGACTATATACAAGATTTTAGTAATGAGAATTACCATTAGCAGTAATCAGCATGGATTCATGAAGAATCGTTCTTGCCAAACCAATATATTAACCTTCTATGAGGAGGTGAGTTGCCATCTAGATAAAGGAAGGCCCGTAGACGTGGTGTATCTGGATTTTGCAAAAGCATTTGACATAGTTCCCCATAAACATTTACTGTACAAAATAAGGTCCGTTGGCATGGACCATAGGGTGAGTACTGGATTGAAAACTCGCTACAAGTGCGAGTTCAGAGGGTGGTGATAAATGGGGAATACTTGGAATGATCAGGGGTGGGTAGTGGGGTCCCTTAGGGCTCTGTGCTGGGACCAATCCTGTTTAATTTGTTCATAAATGACCTGGAGGATGGGGTAAACAGTTCAATCTCTGTATTTGCGAATGATACGCAGGGCAATAATTTCTTCGCAGGATGTGGAAACCTTGCAAAAAGATCTGAACAAATAATGGGGTGGACAACCTACATGGCAAATGAGGTTCAATGTAGAAAAATGTAAATTAATGCATTTGGGTGGCAAAAATATGAATACAATCTATACACTGGGGGAGAACCTCTGGGGGAATCTAGGATGAAAAAAGGACCTGGGGGTCCTAGTAGATGATAGGCTCAGCAATGGCATGCAATGCCAAGCTGCTACTAACAAAGCAAACAGAATATTGGCATGCATTAAAAAGGGGATTAATTCCAGAGATAAAACGATAATTCTCCTGCTCTACAAGACTCTGGTATGGCCGCACCTAGAGTATGCTGTTCAGTTCTGGGCACCAGTCCTCAGGAAGGATGTACTGGAAATGGAGCGAGTACAAAGAAGGGCAACAAAACTAATAAAGGGTCTGGAGGATATTAGTTATGAGGAAAGGTTGCGAGCACTGAACTTATTCTCTCTAGAGAAGAGACGCTTGAGAGGGGATATGATTTCAATATACAAATACCATACTGGTGACCCCCCAATAGGGATAAAACTTTTTCGCAGAAGGGAGTTTAACAAGACTCGTGGCCACTCATTAAAAAGAGGAGAAAAGAGGTTTAACCTTAAACTACGTAGAGGGTTCTTTATTGTGAGAGCGGCAAGGATGTGGAATTCCCTTCCACAGGCGGTAGTCTCAGTGGGGGCATCGATAGTTTCAAGAAACTATTAGATAAGCACCTGAACGACCGCAACATACAGGGATATACAATGTAATACTGACATATATTCACACACATAGGTTGGACTTGACTTGTGTCTTTTTTTTTCGACCTCACCTACTATGTAACTATGTATATAGAAGAATTAGTAAACATTTCATGTTAAGCAGGTTAGCCCTCTCATTACCAAAGAAGGTTTTATTCTAAATTCACATCTCTGCAGTTGCGCTTGATGCATTTTTCAGGCACGTTTTGCAATGCGTTTTTAAACCTGCGGTTTTTTCTCTTTAAACACACTGTAAACATACTGTATATTGCTGGTTGCTAAGGAGGGGTTGGGAAGCCGGTAGCTGCATCCTTAACCAATGAGTCATGAGCTGTCAGTGGGATTCCCCGCTGAAAGCTGAATATATAAAAAAGAAAGAGTTGCCGGCAAATTTTTTTTTGAAAAAAACGCGTGGGCTTCCCCCCCTCACTGTATACAGACTGTATATAGCTGGTTTCTAAGGAGGGGACCGAGAAGTCATCAGCAGTCAGTGGGATTCCCCACTGAAAGCTGAATGTAAAAATTTTTTTAAAAATCGCTGGCATTTTCAGGACATATTTTCAGTTAAAAAACGTGACGTCATAAGGGCGGGCTCTCCGGGCGACGTCATTGGATGGCCACGCACATGCCGGGCAGTGGGGACATCACAACGGAGAAAGACAGCTTCTGGACAAGCCCAGCTTTTTTTGTTTTTTTATCGGGTAACTGACGGCTAGGAAGAAGACAGCGGTGAGGAGGAAGAAGATAGCGGGGGTGAGGAAGAAGATAGCGGGGGTGAGGAAGAAGATAGCGGGGGTGAGGAAGAAGACAGCGGGGATGAGGAAGAAGACAGCGGGGATGAGGAAGAAGACAGCGGGGATGAGGAAGAAGACAGCAAGGGTGAGGAAGAAGACAGCAAGGGTGAGGAAGAAGACAGCAAGGGTGAGGAAGAAGACAGCAAGGGTGAGGAAGAAGACAGCAAGGGTGAGGAAGAAGACAGCAAGGGTGAGGAAGAAGACAGCAAGGGTGAGGAAGAAGACAGCTTTAGTTTAACATGTCACTGTTTTTTTGGTGAATGGGTAGGGGCACGATGTACCCAATACCTATTCAGATGGGGGGGCGGGATCTGGGGGCCCCCTTGTTAGTGGGGATTTCCAAATTCCGATAAGCCCCCCGCAAGCAGACCCCGACAACCACCAGCCAGGTTTGTCGGGAAGAGGCCCTTGTTCTCATCCAAATAGGGGCAAGATGCTTTAGGGTGGGGGGCACAGAGCACCCACCCCCCCATGTTGAGGGCATGCGGCCTGGTATGGTTCAGGAGGGGGGGGTGGCTCGCTCGTCCCCTCCCTTTCCTGACCTACCGGGCGGTATGCTCAGATAAGGGTCTGGTATGGATTTTGGGGGACTCCACGCCATTTTTTAAAAAATGTTGGCATGTGGGGGTGCCCCTCTGAATCCATACTAGACCTGAAGGGCCTGGTATGGACCTGAGGAGGGAACCCCACACCATTTTTTTCGCAAATTTTTTTTGACAGCAATTTATTTTAATTTTTTACATTCAGCTTTCAGCAGGTAAGCCCATTACCCACAAATCGCTGGAAAAAAGCCCCCAACCCTTCTCAAAAATGGCCGCAAAATGCACAGGTGTGAACTTGTTCCATAGGAAACCATGTTGAATGGACTGTAGTGCGTTTCTACAAACTGCAAAACGCACTAAAAAAAGGATAGGTGTGAACCTAGGGTTAGGATTGGGAGAATCTGACAGTTTATATATAAAAAAACTGTTCTTATATGTAAGGAAAAATGGTCAAATATGAAAATTTTATATATATATATATATATATATATATATATATATATATATATATATATATATATATATATATATATATATATATATTTAAGATAAATATTAATATAGCATTGACTGCCACTGCACAGCAATTGACTAAAAACCAAACCTGTAGGTTTCCTATTTTTTATTTTTTATTTAATGCACTGCAAAACAATGCATGGCATATCTATTATGGTCCACTGACACCTACTGTGCTTTTTGTATTGGGTCACAATTCTAAAATCACATTACTGCAGTGTATATGTGTGAAGCCAGCTTTAGGGCATGAGCGAGATCCAAGGTTATTTACAAGGTGTATTCTCAATTTGGCTACTTGGGTTGTAGCCGTTATCACATTACCAGAAATTATGCTGATTGGCTCTTGGCTATTACTGATGGAAACACATGTATCATTCTGATTACAAGCCCCTAAGGTGCACAGTTAAGGGGTCAAAATTACTAATGCACAACGCACATGGTATTTGCTAAATCTTACGACCTAAATTTTGTTTTGAATGGCTAAAGGCATTCTTGCATGGATTAGCCAAATTTAGAAAATACACATTATACTGTATAGCTTGAATATTTTTTTATAGGTAGCTTGGTTACATACAGCAGCAGCCGGGCGTATAACAACGGCGGCTGGTCGGCAAGTAGTTAAAGTGGATGTAAACCCTCACACATACCCAGTGAAGTGAACAGCCTCAGATGATACACAGGGTTGAAACAAATCCTCCTACATAAGTTTTACATGTATATCTGCTGTCTTCATCTTTATATACGGTTTAGAATGTGCACATCATATAAGGAGATTTTCTCTCCCTGGTCAACACTGCAGTGAAGCGTGGGCATACAACCAAGACAGCTGATTGGAGGAAAGACACACACACCCTCTCCTCATAGGTAGAGACTACATCAGAGCTTAGTAAATGAGGGGGAGCTCTGCTGACTTCCATCATCCAATCATGAGCAAGCACTAGTGATTATTTTTCTTGCATGTGATTGGATATTATGTAAAGTTAAGCTTCACCTCATCTACTAAGCTCTGGAGCAACTGCACTTGCAAATATGTACAGTTTATTTGCCTTTAGTAAATCAACCCCTAAGTCTCAAATTGCTGCATTCAGAGATTTTTCCAGTAGCGATGACACCCCAACACACAAGTAAAACAGTCTGCAATGCACCTGTGCTGCAGTTCACAAAAGACATGCTGTGCATTAAAAAAGGGGGTGGACTGGACAAGTATGAAGGGTCCCAGTCTAATACAATTAAATAAGCAGCATGTCTTTCTTTTTATGGCAGTCCCAAAGTAAGAATTTTTTCCAGGGTAATCATATTGTGGAACTGTATGAACAAACTAAGCAGGCTGTGGGTTTGACTTACTAAAACTGGAGAGCCCAAAATCTTGTGCAGCTGTGCATGGTAGCCAATCAGCTTCTAACTTTGGCCTTTTCCAATTAAGCTTTGACATAAAACCTGGAAGCTGATTGGTTTCTATGCACAGTTACACCAGATTTTGCATTATCCAGTTTTAGTAAATCAACCCCAAGGTGTGTAATTAAGTTTAGATGTATAGCAACAAGCACATTTTGTTATCTTCACATGTGATTTATGATACATGATAGTATTTTGGATAATAGTATTCCTTTAAGCCACATGAAAATCTATGCAGTTCATCCTATACTGTGATATGACCATGAAGAATTCATGAGAAAGGTAAAAATCTGTATTTTGTCTCAAGCAGAACATCTTGTTATAAATGTGAAACCACAAAATGAAGGACTGTATGCTGCTACATCTCCAGTCAATCTACATACTATAATAGCCTTTCCAGCAAGGCGCAGTAAATTCTCCCAGGTGCCCATCCTTGGCCCTGTGTGTCACAGGCAGCCAGGAGGATAAATGAGGTTGGCTTACAGTGTTAAGGTGCTAAGTAATTTATTGCCATGCGGCCTCAGGATAAATTAGCATTATCGCAACTCACAGCTAAGCACAAGGATAAGTAAGAAATAATTGCTATACACAAAATTACATTTCATATAATGGAAAATAAAAAGTAAAAGAAGCTTTCTGGAAGGGGGGGGGTGCGCATATTAATGTTAATTTTTATTTAAATTATGAAGCAGTGTTTTAACTAAGAAACATGTTAATAAAACACATTATATGGGCAAAAGTTTGTAGACACATACTATATAGTCAAAAGTTTGTGGACACATTTCCAAATTATTGTGTTCAGGTGCTCCCAGTGAACAATGTACAGTTAAAGTGGTTGTAACCCTAAAAAGAAAAATCCTGTTCTTTTAAGGCATGATCTATAGCACAGTGCTTGTGCTGTGTAATTTGTCCCTTCCTATGTTGTAATATACCTAGTAGATCCTGCCTGTTCCTGTGTCCCCCTGTCTACGCTGACCACGGTAATCATGGCTGCTGAGCCACAATACCGTGGTCAGGTTACATGCCTCTGTCAGCCCGCTCTCTGCTTTGAATCTCTCCCACTCCCTCCCTGCCTCTCAGCTTGAGAGCGGCTCTTCTCCCACGTCCCTCCCACCGCTATTCAGCTGCAATATTTAGCAAATATACATGTATCCTCTCCAAATACACTGCAGTGTGTGTCTGCTGAAGTGCAGTCACGTGATCCCCCTCTGCTGGCCAGCTGCCGTCACAGGGGAACCTCGGCAGCTTATATCCATAGATTGGGGAAGAAGAGCGGAGGGGGATCACTTGAACGCACAGCTGTGGTGTGAGAAAGCCTTTTTAATTAAAAAAAAAAAAACACACACACACTGTAGTTATTGGCAGCATAATCTGGAGGGGATACATGTAAAGTCAAAATGTGACTTTACAAACACTTTAACACTACGGAATAAAATTACATTTTAGGTAATTGTTCAATTCCAACCAAGGCCCTATTCCAGTGGGATTAGGTCCCAGTGGACAAAACCAGCTCCATAAGCCTGTTTCACATGGGCCTCAGTTTGTTAAGAGCAGTGTGAACAGTAAGCTTTGACAAAGCATTTGGAGAGCTTTCAGCAAGCTTTTTTGAACCTTTTAAAGCACCATTCAGCTCCAGTTTGTAACTGTTGAACACAGATCCTAATGGTAGTTCTGCTTGCCACTTTAAACAAGCTGCTAGCAGGGTTCAGCAGGCATTCAACAAGCTCCAAGAAGTTCTGAAGCCTGCTAGCATCTGGTTTAAAGTGGCAATCAGCACCCCACAATGATCTGTGTTCAACATTTACAAACTGGAGCTGAATAGTACTTTAAAAGCTTCAACAAAGCATACTGAAAGCTCGGCAAACGCTATAGTAAAGCTTGCTGTTCAGACTGCTCTTATACAAGGTGAACCCCATGTGAAAGAAGCCTAAAAATGTGGTTTGACAAGTTTGCTTTGGAGGAACTCAAGCTGCCTACACAGAGCCCTGACCTCAACTGTACTGACTGCCTTAGGGATGAACTAGAATGTCAACTGTGAGCTAAGTCTTCTCATCCAAAATCAGTATCTAGCCTGAAAAATGCCCTTTTGCTAAACTGGCACCAATTTTCACAGACACACTCCATATATTTGTGAAAAGATTTCGCAAATGAGTGGTGCATGTTATAGCCACAAGGGAGGAATCTTATTAATACCCATGATTTCAGAATAGGTAGTCCAAGTTAATCTAGATGTGATGATCAAGTGCCCATAAACATTTGACCATGTTACTAAGCATGGTCATCTCACAAAGGTAAGCGTTGGTCCCCCTGTATGAGTGTGTTTCTTCAGTACGTTCATCATAAATAAAGGTGAGCAAAATCATCTTTCAGCTAATGTTTCCCTTATATATAACTGGTGTGAATATTAAGGAAATTGTTTTTCAACACTAGTCTGTATAAAGATGTGTGTGTAACTCCAGTGTCTCCTCAACTCCCATCTAAATGTAGCTTGAGACCACGTTCACAATGAGTCGTTTTGACAATGCGATTTGACACAATTTCATTGTGAATAGCATATGGCACAACTAATTCTGGGGTTTAGAGGTGACTGAAGCAACTGCAAAAAGGTGCTTGGTGATCTCTGCCAGGAAAGGGATATCTTGTAAGCACTAGCCACCTATAAGCAACCTAAAGATGTACATACGGTAATGCCACGTTCACGCGGTTCACTTGGGGGATGGTAAAAGCAGGTGGTTGAGCTGCAGTTTTACCATCCCCCGACTGCGACGGACCTTCAGCAACTCAGGGCTGTGCAGCCCCCGATGCTGTGCTCCGTGGGCATGGCAAAAATTAAACCCCTTGCCCAGTGAGCAGTATCACCACCGAACAAGGCTTTATTAAGTCAATGGGGCCCTATTGCAACTGCTATGCAATGCACATGGTTGCAGTAAGGCCTTTTCAGGGGATGACATGTCACCTCCCAGCCATCTGTCAACTGTCCTCTGAAAAATTATCTACTGCTTTTAAGAGCAATGGCAAGGGCTGCCACCTGGGCAAAGGAGGCCTAAAGGAAACAGGATTTTGCTCATTTGATGTTCTTCTAAATTTTCTTTCAAACAATGAACCCATATAATATAGAATGACAGCGAATGATGGCACAGCCAACTTGTCAGTAATGTTATGACAGTAAGAGTTTGCAAGATTAAAAAAAAAAACTGTTATATTGCAACATCTAGGCCGTAAGAAAAAAAAAACTGAATGAAATTAAATTATTTTTTTTAGAGAAAAAATGCCCGACTGCTGATAAGTCTCATTCGGAATGGAAAATTCAACATCGACAATTTCTTAAACTGAAATAGGAAGGCAATTTAGTGACTATAGGATGTAAATGGAAATCAATGTCTGAGTTATAGAGTCTGCACTACTGCAAAAACAATCAGTTTACATTTTAGAATATCATATCCTTTATGGATCTTCTGGGAGGACATTTTTTTCTTTTGCCATTACTGCTACTAACGCAGAAATAATTTTGAATTTAAAAGTGCTTAAAAACATAGCTGCATGTCCGCAATCCTCTTTGGAATGAATGTGAGTTAAATCATTCCCTGGCCGGCCAATTAAGTCAGCCACAGGTTCTGCTCCCAGAGGAAGCCGGGGGGAAGGTGTTAACGCTGACTAGGGACCTCATATTGATAAAGAGGGGTGAATATTTGTAGAGTTCGGTTCTGCTTTAAAGTGTATCTAAAGCGAAAACTTTTTTGGAGGAAAGAGGATTAACCCCTTCAGGTTTTTCTTGCTGTTTGCCCTGAAAAAACTAAACACAAAAAACCCTTCCCTACTCTATTCAAAATGTTTTTGCATCAGATATTCCCCATTCATGAAATCTGACCTAGGCACATATATCTGTAGTGTTTACTTATCTCTCTCCAAAGCTCTAAGTGCTGTGTATTTCTGCTGCTTCCTTCCTCTGTTATCAGCAGAGTCATTTCTGTAAAGTTCTCCAACACATTAAACAGTAACTGAAAATGTGTGTCGGGGAGGGAGTTTAGAGGTAGATTAGCAAAGAGCTGGTCTATTCACACTGTAGCTCTGCATGTTTCTTCGTTCCTCTGCCTATATGAAGGGGGGGGGTGTACCTTTCCTCTGATCAGTTATCACACAGTGTATGTGTCTGCACTTTCTAAACAGCATAGAAAGCTGAAGACAGCAGATATACAAGTAAAACTTATGTAGGGAGATTTGTTTCATCCCTGGGTATCATCGGAGGCTATTCACTTCACTGGTTATATGTGAGGGTTTACATCCACTTTAAGCCTTCAAAGCCAGGGAGTTTACATGTTTTTTTTTTCCTGCTGTGCCTTTGGTTGCTTGGTATACACAAACACAAAAACTCATCAGGTTTTGGTCAAGGAGGGTGCTGAAGTGAATCCTATTACCACAGCAACTGGGTTCTATTTACTTCTATACATGTGCTAAACTGGGTTCTATTTACTTCTATACATGTGCTATGGCTTGTATTCCATATGATAGGCACTCGAGCATGTGTTCTGCTTTCTAATGCACAGGCATAAGCAGTTACTAGGAAATGCATACATTGTTGTCTTTAATCTTATATTTCTTTGTGGAGACAATAACAACTTGGAGCTGAGAAGGGTCTTTTTATATATAGATATATTTTTTTATATAATTTTTATATCTAATAGCATTTATTTCCTGAGTGTTTATTACTTGTTTTTACATAGCGCTGAGATTGGAGTGTGGTAGGGCGAGTTTCTTTCTTTTTTTACTAAAAAAAATATCACTCTGTGGGTAATGCATCTATATAAAATATAGGAGTTTCACTTTTTGAATAGAATTACTGAAATAAATTAACTTTTTGATGATATTCTAATTTTATGAGATGCACCTGTATACCATAGTTTGTAGACGATATAGCTTTCAAACAAACTAATTAATATTTGGATTTTTTTTTTTTATAAATCAAAAACGTAGCAGAATACATTTTGCCCTAAATGTTATTGAAGAAATTTGATTTTTTCTTTATTATATATATTTTATAACAGAAAGTAGAAAATATCTGAGTTTCTTTTCAACATTTTCAGTCTTTTTTTGTTTATATTGTAAAAAAATAAAAAACACACAGTGGTGATCAAATACCATTAAAGTGGATGTAAACCCGATTCATGAAATTTGACCTGGGCACATACATCTGTAGTGTTTACTTATCTCTGTCCAAAGCCCTGTCTCTCGTCTTTCTGCTGCTCCACACTTCTGTTATCAGCATGATAACTTCTGACACGTTCTCCGACATGGGAGAAAAAAACAGCTGGAAATTTGTGTCGGGGTGAGTGCTATAAATAGATTAGCAGAGAGCTGGTCTATTCACAGCTGCTCTACAAGTATCTTTGTTCCTCTGCCTATGTGGAAGGGAGGGTGTCTTTCCGCCAATTAACTGTCACGCAGTGTATGCCAAGACTCCTCTCCCACTGCTGGAACAGGAAGAACAGATTCTAACACTATGTGCACTTTCTAAAAAATATAGCAAGCTCATAGGTGTGCGCACAGGGTGTGCCAGGTGTGCCTGGGCACACCCTAATCACCCTGTGTAGCACGGATTCTCCTGTTTAGACCCCTGATTATTCACCAAACCCCCCTAATGGGGCTCCTGAAAAAATAATTTTAAAAAATTGTAAAAAATAAAAAAATAAAAATAAAAACTGACACCGTCCACTGCCCTACTGACACCGATCTGTGCCCTAAAGACACTGTCAACTCTACTGACACCATCAGTATATATACACATGCACACACACATATGTGTTTGAGCTTTGGGGTGCACACCCTAATGCAATAGGCTGTGCACACCTATGAGCAAGCTAAAGACCGCAGATATACTGTACATGTAAAACTTAAGTAGGGAGATTTGCTTAATCTCTGTTTATCATCTGAGGCTATTCACTTCAATGGGTATAAAAGAGGGTTTACATTTACATTTTAAAATAAAGCTTTTTGCATACAGTGTTGCATGACCGCGCAATTGCCAGTTAAAGTAGCTCAGTGTTTAATAGCAAAAACTGCTCTGGTCATGAAGGGGGTAAAACCTTCCAGAGGTCAAGTGGTTGACATTGTCTTTATGTTATCATGATAAAAGAGGCCCCCATGATGCTGAAATATTACTGTTGTCTTACAAGATTTGCAGTAAAGTTACTTACTTTGCACTATGATGTGCTGTCATCATTAATTTACTGGTTAATACTACTTGCCTGTTCAACCATTCCTCGGCTCTGAGGAACCCTTACAGAATAGACTTTCAATGAATAGCTAACTATTGTAATTATTACTGTTGGCAACCTGTAAAATGGTCTTTGAGTCATACATGTACCATCCACGTACACTGCATAGCATTATATCTTTCAATTGTGTATTCTTATTCTGCAACTCGAATATCTGCTTGGTCTCTTGTCCCTGTCCTCCTGGGTATCTAAAGCAGATCCCATACATATCTACCCTCTGAGAAAGACTGCATCCAAAAAGGACAGTGTGGTAGTTTTCATTTAAGTAAGCACCTTCGCACTCCACATGCTTAGTCATAACATTTTATTTTGAGGGACTGTCACTCATTCAGAACTCTGTTCCTCTTTCTTCCTCATTTGTCTCTCATTTTGGTCAGATCTATATAGTTGAATATAAAATGCACCAGTTCAAAGTGTTTTACAGTGCTAAACCTTTAATCCAATGTCTGAATTGCTGCATTTGTATTCCACATTTCTATTTAATTACAAAATCCAACGTAAAGGAATAGTCATGGTAAAAAAGCACTTGTGGGATCAATCATTTTTTTTGTACAATTCTCCTTTAAGGGGTGTGTGGCAAGGGGTGTGTCCTATGTCTAGATACTTACTTTCATTCCCATCTCAGGAAGTTGGGAGGTAAGGCTTAGGTAGAACGGTGAATAATTAATGAGAACAAAAACTGTGGATTAGAAATGTCCTTTTCTATGGGATCTCATCATAATGTAAATCATCAATCTGAAGCTGCAGCACCCAGAATGAGGAGATAAACCACAGCTTCTGCATTTAACTAAAAATCCTTACATAATCTCATCATACTAATTTGAGGGACACATAAGAGGTCTGAAAAATAAACATATCACTATATAACAATCAGCATGATGGAGCAATGAGACATGCAATATGGCAAATACCGTGAAAGTGGAATATGGAGTATTTACCTGAGGAATATAGTTTCTTCTTTCCTGGCACACAGCATGAAACCATGCCAAGCTGAACAAAGCCTGTGCCCGAGCCGAAAGGCCATTTTTACTGACTTGCTCCGATGTCCAAGATTCATAAGTTCTCAGCAGATTTTTCTTTAATCCAGGGGGTGCCTTAAATAAACAAATCCCAGATTTTATTAGTTTCTTCTGTATCTACAGTAATTACAGGATTCTGCATAGGGGTCAGATCGAAGGTGGGACGTCATATGATCTATCTGAACTACAATGGGCTTACATAACAGGACAGGGATGGTTCATGAACTTGCTCTGTTATGGTCTACCTAAAGTATTAATAAATGTAGACATTTTCTGCATGTTAATTAATTTACAATTATCACCTCTACCTATGGTCTTAACCTTTCCATCCTTCAATATCTCATTTTTGACCTGGAAACACAATAGCAGCTGATCTTCTGCTATTTTTATTTAGTACAGCTAATCACTTTCTCCTTCTCCAGATTCAATCCGCAGCATGTGACTTTTTTTTCCCCATCAGCTTGTGGGTGACTCCAGCTTTGTGACTGACATCCAGTGAGTACAATAGTGCCAATCAGTGCTGGGAAGCCACAAAAAATAGGATTTTTTAAAACAGCTTACCTGTAAAATCCTTTTCTTTCGAAGGACATCACGGGACACAGAGCCACAGTAATTACTGATGGGTTATATAGGTATCACTGGTGATTGGACACTGGCACACCCTATCAGGAAGTTCAACCCCCTATATAATCCCTCCCCCTTGCAGGGATACCTCAGTTTTGTAGCCAAGCAATATAGTGTATTAGAAGAGGGGTGGGACCTCTGTGTCCCGTGATGTCCTTCGAAAGAAAAGGATTTTACAGGTAAGCTGTTTTAAAAAATCCTATTTTCTTTCTCGAACATCACGGGACACAGAGCCACAGTAATTACTGATGGGATGTCCCAGAGCAATGCTACCTGAGGGGGGGGAACCACGACCAAGTAGGGTGCAATCAGACCTGAGGACCCTGTACTGCTGCCTGCAGCACACTACGCCCAAAGGCGATATCCTCATGCCTTCTCACATCCACCTGATAGAATCTGGTGAATGTATGAACTGAAGACCAGGTTGCGGCCTTGCAGCTTTGAGCCATAGAGGCCCGGTGATGCACTGCCCAAGAAGCACCAATAGCCCTTGTGGAATGTGCCCTGATCTGAAACGGAGGAATCTTCTGTTTCAAACCGTAAGCTTGAATGATCAACTGTCGAATCCATTTAGAAATGGTAGCTTTTGACGCTGCCTGTCCTCTATTGGGACCCTCTGGCAGCACAAACAAAACATCCGTCTTGCGGATCTGAGTAGTTGCCCCTAGATAGGCCTTAACTGCTCTTACTACATCCAACGAATGTAGAGATCTCTCTTCCGGAGAACAGGGATCTGGAAAAAAGGAAGGTAGAACAATGTCTTGGTTTAAATGAAAATCAGAAACCACCTTCGGTAAAAAACTAGGATGAGGGCGTAGTACCACTCTATCCTTGTGTATAATCAAATAAGGCTCCTTACAGGAAAGAGCTGCTAATTCTGATACTCTTCTAGCAGAAGAGATGGCCACCAGAAAAATTAATTTCCTTGTCAACAAGACCAAAGGAATCTGACTTATTGGTTCAAAAGGCCGTTTCTGTAACACAGCCAGGACCAAATTCAAGTCCCAGGGGTTTAGGGGCGCTTTAACCGGAGAATTAAGACGCATCACCCCCTGCATAAAGTTTCGGACCAAAGAATGCGAAGCAAGTGGCCGCTGAAATAATACTGATAAAGCAGAGACCTGGCCCTTGATGGTACTCAAGGCCAGCTTCATCTCTAATCCCATCTGTAGAAAATCAAGGATTCTACCTATGACATATTTCCTGGGATGCCAACCTCTGGATTCACACCAGGTTATATAAGCTTTCCAGACTCTATGATAAATCATCCTGGAAGCTGGCTTCCTTGCATTAATCAAGGTAGATATGACAGGACCTGAGAGCCCACGACTCTTCAGAACGTGGGTCTCAATAGCCAAACCGTCAAATTTATCGTTTGTAAGGCAGGATGGAACACTGGACCTTGAGATAACAGGTCTGGGCGTTCCGGTAGTGTCCACGGGGAACCTACCGTCATCCTTACTATTTCTGCATACCAAGTCCTTCTGGGCCAAGCGGGGGCCACCAGAAGTACCGACTTCCTTTCCTGCCTGATCCTGCGAAGGAGTCGTGGTAGTAGCAGAATAGGCGGGAATGCGTAAATCAGTGAGAACCGATGCCACGGAATCACCCTTGCATCCGTCCCGCATGCAAGAGGATCTTTTGTCCTTGCCACAAATCTGTCTATCTTTTTGTTGAATCAGGATGCAAAGAGATCTACATCTGGAACCCCCCATCTTTGGCATATGGCCCAAAAGACGTCGGGATGCAGAGACCATTCCCCTGGAAGTAACTGCTGGAGACTTAGATAGTCCGCCTGCCAATTCTCTATTCCCGGGATGAAAACTGCCGATATGCATGGCACATGCATCTCTGCCCAGACTAAGATCTGGTTCACCTCTTTTTGAGCAGCTCGGCTCCGGGTGCCTCCCTGATGATTGACATAAGCCACTGCTGTGGCATTGTCGGACTGGATCCTGACCGGACAACCCTGTAGCCTGATAGTCCAGGCTTTTAGAGCTAGATGTATCGCCCGGATCTCCAGAATGTTGATGGGTAAGGTCCTCTCTGTCTTGGACCATACTCCTTGGACCGCAGCCTGTTCCAGAACTGCTCCCCAACCTGACAGACTGGCATCTGTTGTTACCACCGTCCAGGTAACCGGTAGAAAGGATTTCCCCTTCTGCAGGTTTTCGGGTATGAGCCACCAATTGAGGCTCTGACGCACCGCATGCGACAGGTGCATCGGAAAGTCTAATGCCTGAACCTTCTTGTTCCAGGTCGACAGAATACTGTGTTGCAGCATTCTTGAGTGAAACTGAGCATAGGGAACTGCTTCGAATGAAGACACCATCTTCCCTAGTAGCCTCATACAAAGGCGGACTGAGGGACCCTTCTTGGTCCTTACTGTCAGAATCAGCTCTCTCAAAGCAGTGATCTTTGCCTGGGGTAGAAATATTTTCTCCTGGCTTGTATGTATAATCAGACCTAAATATTCCAGTCTTCTTACTGGTTTTAGGAAAGACTTTTCTAAGTTGAGGATCCAACCCAGGTGTTCTAGATACCTGACCGTGGTCCTCAAGTTTCCATTCAAAGAGGCTACCGACCGGTCTATCAAGAGCAGGTCGTCTAGGTATGCTATGACAGCTATACCCTGAGCCCTTAATCTGGCCAGAGGAGGAGCCAAGATCTTTGTGAACACTCGAGGTGCAGTGGCTATCCCAAAGGGCAGAGCCATAAACTGGAAATGGCGCCCTCCTACCTCGAAGCGCAGAAACTTCTGATGAGCAGGAAAAATGTGCACATGCAGATATGCATCTCTGATGTCTATTGATGCCAGAAATTCTCCTCCCTGCAGGGTGGGAACTACTGTTCGAATTGATTCCATGCGGAAGGATTGAATCCTTAGGAATCGGTTCAGATCCCTTAAGTCCAAAATGGGCCTGACATCCCCATTTGGCTTTTGGACCGTAAAAAGGTTGGAATAGAAGCCCAATCCCTGGTCCTTTGCGGGAACTATCATAATGACCTCCTGCGACAAAAGTCGCTCTAACGCTAGAAGGAGCGACTGCTTCTTCTGGGAACATTTGATCTGAGGAACCGAGGAGAAGGGAATTCCTGAAACTCCAGCTTGTACCCTAAGGTTACCGTGGAGACTACCCATCTGTCCTGGAAGTCCTCCTGCCAGAGCTCTGAGAATTGTCGCAGTCTTCCCCCCACTCGAGTGAGCGGGGGCGCCCCCTCATGCAGAGGTCTTAGTGTTTTGCCTAGTAGGCTTCTTTCCCCAGGACTTCTTTTGTCCCTGGGGTTGACTCTTGTCTCTGGACCCCGATGGAGGCGGCCGTCGAGACTGCCTGGAGGCTGAAGCCCCCGGCGCTGGGGAAAGAGTCCGTTTGAAAGAGGGACGCTTACTCTTCTTCTTGACAGGTAAGAGAGTGCTTTTCCCACAAGAGATTCTCTTGATATAGTTATCCAAGTCCTCTCCAAACAACCTTGCACCACGAAATGGAAACCCAGCCAGTAGCTTCTTACATGGTGCTTCGGCTGACCAATTTTTCAACCATAGGATTCTACGTATATGCACCAACCCCAGTGAAAGACGGGAGGTTTGCACGATAGAATCTCTAATGGCGTCAACCACAAAGCATAAGGCCGCTGGAAGGTTAGCAAACCCCTGGGCCTGCTGTTCAGGTAATACTTTGATGACCTGCTTAACATGGTCTCTTAAGTATTGACAGACTCCAATCGCTGCTATTGCAGGTTGGGCCACTGATCCTGCTAAGGAGAAAACATCCTTCAATAGGGATTCCATCCTTTTATCTACAGGATCCCTGAGCATCTGAGCATTGTCTACAGGACAAGTCAGGCTATTATTTATTGAGGAAATGGCGGCATCAATAGCCGGAATTCCCCACATTTTAATAAACTTTTCTTCCATCGGATAAAGTGTTGAAAACTTTCTCGGCGGAAAAACGTTTGTCTGGGTGATCCCACTCAGAATAAATAAGCTTTTCAAGTAAAGTATGAACAGGAAAAGCATGTGCTGCTTGGAAAGGTTTCAGTGACCCCAAAGCAGAAGAGGATTCTTTAGCAGTTTCAGGTATGGGCAACTTAAATGTGGAGCGGACCAATCCAGTGAGGATCTGCACTAAGACTTTCTCCTCTTGGGAAGTTGCAGAGGGTCCCTCTCCACCTGAATCCTCCGAAGAGGAATCATCCATCCCATCCCGATCCTCTGAAAGGGATTCATCTCCTTTATCCCAGAGCTCCTCTGTCTGAGGGTCTTGGGGAACAGAGGAAAGCCTAGTGCGTTTTCTTCCACTGAGTGAAGACGTAATCACGGCCATTAATCTTTCCTCTAGACCATTAATGGTTGAGGAAAAAACCTCTTGTGTAATATATACAGGGGCTGAAGTGCCAGAAGCAGGTGTAGCCCCTGACCCCGATGGCTCTCCCTGGCTAGCCGTCCCTGGCCCATCTTTAGGGGGGAAGGATGCTGCCGACAGGGGGCCCTCAGAACCTGAACGAGATCCCCTAGTGTCTCTGGTTCCTGGGGTGCTTGAACCTCTTCTACCCATAGTGCAAAGCAACAAGGTGTGAGGTATACAAATGAACACTGTCCGCTGAGCGATGTAGTCTGGCTAAAAGCCTTGCTACCCAATGCTCAGTCTGGTGTTACTTCAGTAAATGCTGCCTAGGAGAATGCCTGTGTCCCACCTTACATGCGACCGTCAGCTCTGTGTCTCTCAGAAGGCTGAGTGCACCTGTACAGAGTGCCTTTAATAGCCTGCAGCTGGCCTGAGTGGGAGTCTAAACACTCTGTGCTGACATTCCGCCCCCTCCTCTACCGCCCCCCCCCCTCGAGTTTTGAAAAAAACGAGCGCTTCCCGCACTGCCGACTCTCCTGTCATGCTCTGGAGAAAAGGCTGGGGATGGGGGGGGGGGGGAAGGAGGGAGACTGGTAACAAGATTTGCCTGAACGGCTATCTTCAGAGATGGTGGCCATTAGGCCACAGAGCCCGGGTGGTATAACCACTTTCTAGACCCCTGTGGCCCCTCTCTAGCCTGGGAGGGAACATTCAAACATGAGAAATCCCCCCATCCACCTTACCTGCTTGCAGCCTGCTTGATACGCTGGGACATACACAGCGATTACAACACCTGAGACAGACATTCAGCATGTGTAGGTTTGTGCTCTTGGCAGCCCCCGGTGGTCACAATAGGCATAGCATGCATTTACCTTAAAGGAGAAAAGCCACTAGAATTCAAAAATTCTGTGGAATCTCCTCTTACCTTATCCAGCCGCAGGGTGCTGTTTACACAGACCCAATCTTCACCTCTCACGGTGGGCTCCGTTTGAAAAAACCGTCAGAGACTGGGGCCCCCATCAGTAGGGGGATCCAACAGTTCTGGGACCGTAAAGCACCTCGCCAGAAATTAGGAAGTTTAAAGCCATTTTCTGATCTGCGGGGTCCAGCTCTCTAAAAAGAGAAGCATTACGGGTAAAACCTCGTTTCTTCGGACACGAGGCCCGGGTACCATTCAATTCGGCCATGAAAAGACACTTTGAATGGATCCGGTTCGCCTGGCTTGCCCCAGTATAGGATCTTAGGATATTCCCTTTGGAGCTCAGCACAGGACATCTTTACACGTCCATCACCTAAGACACTGGCGTAAAAACTGAGGTATCCCTGCAAGGGGGAGGGATTATATAGGGGGTTGAACTTCCTGATAGGGTGTGCCAGTGTCCAATCACCAGTGATACCTATATAACCCATCAGTAATTACTGTGGCTCTGTGTCCCGTGATGTTCGAGAAAGAAAAAGGTAGAGAACCTTCTAAAGTGAAGTCTGCAAAATCCATTAGAGGTTTCCTGCTTGCTCCGCCCAACCATTGTACAGTGCGCTGTGCAGCAAGTAAAAAAATGGCCACATTATCAGGAAAAAAAAAGAGGAATTTTGAAACAGTATTTTAATCTTTTCTACGTACTGTATATTCTATATTCACCTATTATACACGTGAAATGGTGGGTGTGCATTTAATGGCAAGTTCACATTGGCATTGCAAGCAGGTATTTGAGGGGCGTTTTTAACGCTCCTCAAATGCCTATGCACGTGAAACAATGGACAGCACACAGTGCTGTACACATTATCAAAACATGAAGCGTTATCAAATTGAAGCCTCAAGTTGAGTGTGGAAGAGTATGAAGCCTTTCAACAACTCCCATTCAAGGCTATGTTAAAGTATCGCGTGTTAAAATGAGTTTAAAAAAAAAATTATGCAGGAGGAATATAATGTCCCACAATGCCCTGTAATAATAAAGGAGAGCATAGAGTATCCTGCAGTCACTTCCTTCTATGCAGGACGACAAACATGAGATAAAGCATAGTAAAGGAATCCAGCCTGCTGCCTACCTTGCTAATGGAGTATGCACAGGAAATCAGCATGACAAGCCACACCTCAAATTATTTCCTGTAATGTCTCTTATCTTTAAAAATAATAGGCGTTTGCAGAGCGGTTTTAACACGCATCAAAGGAGTCAAAACAGCACATACGGTGTTTGGGGAATGTTTTTAAAGCGTCATTAACGGTTGTAAAACACCAACTAAAGCACATTAACGCCAGTCTAACGCCTATACTAAAGCTCATTAAGGTGAGTCTAACACCATACTGAAGCGCATTAACACTATAGGAGTTAGAACTAAATACTCAAACAGGTTAGAATTAAGAATCCCTGGTGGATCAGGGTGGAATCAAAGGCTGAGGACTAGACATTCCCAGAACACTTGGTTAATGGCAATCAGATAATTATATGCAGCTGAAGGACTTTGTATGATAAAAAACAAAAGCCAGGGATGGGTAGGCTGGGTCACCCTTTTCTATTTCCAAATGCCCATTCTCATTTTTTGTGAAGTGGGCTTAAAAAAAGCCCCAAAAAGTGAAAAAAGCACAATCATTGATAAATACAGACAAAACCCTACTACATTTCTACTCTTCTGAAGTCAGCAAGTTCAGCTATGACCCCCGAGTACCACAGACTTTAGCAGACATCTCAGAATATGGCACTCAAAAGGCTAGAAGTTTGTCTGTTTTTGACAGACTGATCTTCATTGAAAAGCACCTGGGATTCCTGTTTTACACACATTTGTAGGGTATTGCCATACATGTGGTTGTGTGTATGTATCCTGTGGGTAATGTAGAGATCTACCACAAGATCAATCAACCTTTGACCATTATCTAAAATCTGTAGCTAGTCTGAAGAAATTGCTATTACAGGCCTTACAATAAAACTGCCGTGTGTCTAAGGAAAAAAAAGAAAGAAAGAAGATTGCTTATGCAAAGCCCTTAATTTTCCCAGAAATTAGCAATATTTTATGCCCTGAATAAGCTTTGCTTATGTAACAGAAACATTTATAAACACTTATCAGCTGGAAGAAATGTAAGCAGCTGGTTAACACAGCAATATACTTTTCATCTTGACTTTTCTAGTATCTGAGCCCGTTTATAAGATCTTATGCTTGTGACACTCTTAAAGCAGATGGCTATTGAAACCTAGGCATTTGTTCATTAAATCTAATAAAAACATTCAATAAGTACTTGTCACAGACCTAGCCGGGACAGAGGCTGTTGGAGAGGACTGTATGCAAGCCTGTTGCCTTTTGATTATGGGCCCTGGATTTTCAATTGATTCATTCTGTTGGGACACATCCTGTGAGGAGATGCTGGTGTCATCAACCTGTGTTTATGTTAATTGAATGAGCTAATGACATTGTCCTCTATACAATGTAGGAGACGGGACGACTGCTATTGTGTTGATATAACTGTGTGAAACTCGGTGCCCACAAGTCTGGGCGAAAGGTCATGTCTCGGTCACCTAGGCTGTATAAAGGATTAGATAATTAGCTCATGTTACTTATTTGAAAAGTCCGCGCTTAGGAAAATAACTGTTGAAAAGGGCTGCAGCCTCCCCTTAATTAATTCCTAATGAGGAATTAATTGGAAATGGTAATGAAGAAATGTGGGGAATTGGCGCTGCCCTATGTAATAAATGTTATATGAGGGTCTAGGAATTAAATAAATAAGTAAATAAGTGATTAAATTAGTGACAGCAATTGTGTATGTGAAAGAATAAATAGGTGTTTAAGTGACTGTCCCCCTATATATGCACCAAAAATAATTGATGTAAAATCCTACTGAGTGAATGTGCACATCTTTTGTATCATGTAAATAAACTGAGTTTATAATTGCTCCACTACCAGTGGGGACCTATGTATACATAATAAACCAAATAAAAATAATAATAGAGTTATAAAGTATTTTTATACAACGGTCCGTGAACCAACCCACTGTTTAAGTGCTCGTGGTAACCATATGTGGTTACCAATTACCCCCACTGAATAAAGTGATTAAAGTGCACTGAGTGTAAAGTAACGAGAGTGCAACAAACTATAAGTTGCTATAAATTAAATGCCCTCAAATTTCATAGATATACCATAAAAAATACAATTATAATTATAAATATATATGCAGGAATCAAAACAAATAACATTTATAAAAAGGCACCAAGTGTAAATACACCATCCGTAGACCAGTCCCTATAATTGGCATATACTGGAATAAAATGTCTATTATGTGGAGATCAGGATCAGTTAACTTGCATTCAGGAATACTCAAAGGGTGATGTAAGGTGACTTCCGTGCAGGTAAAATAAAATAAAAGCTGGTGACTCCAAGTGCTCCCCCCCGATGCTCCCCCACTCACCAGAATCCGTCACCCCCGAGGGAGTATTAGGCAGAGGAGTGGGTGTCTTTGGGTAGCTGTCTCTGGTGTCCCTCTTAGGCTCCACTCACCATGAGTGTCTTCTGTTTAGACCGATACTGTGGGTCCCCACGAGCACTTAAACAGTGGGTTGGTTCACGGACCGTTGTATAAAAATACTTTATAACTCTATTATTATTTTTATTTGGTTTATTATGTATACATAGGTCCCCACTGGTAGTGGAGCAATTATAAACTCAATTTATTTACATGATACAAAAGATGTGCACATTCACTCAGTAGGATTTTACATCAATTATTTTTGGTGCATATATAGGGGGACAGTCACTTAAACACCTATTTATTCTTTCACATACACAATTGCTGTCACTAATTTAATCACTTATTTACTTATTTAATTCCTAGACCCTCATATAACATTTATTACATAGGGCAGCGCCAATTCCCCACATTTCTTCATTACCAATTAGCTCATGTTAATTAAGTTACAGTTGTATTGTTAGAGGAGGTTCCAACGGCATATAAAGTCTTGTAACTTTGATTCATAATAAACAGTCCATGTTAGCAGTGAAGCAAGTGTCGTCTTGTTTTCTGCTCAGAGAGGTTGGAATATCTGATATCTGTATACAGACTGGGAGGAAGTGGTATATGACGGAAGCACTCAAGCGGAGTGTGGGACGTTCCGTGACATTGGTGGCAAGCAGCGGGAAAGCTTCCTGCAGTCTGGGACATCCAAACTTCCATCTGGATCCAAGGTCCAGATAGCAGGAGAGGAGAGGTACAGATACCAGCCGCCATGGATGAGGAATTCAGAAGGAGGTTGCGAGAGATGCAGATACAGCACAGAGGACCAGTATCGGAGCAGGTCCTGCTGGGATGGTGTGATTCTATTCGCTGCAAACTCTGGAAGGAAGCGCTAGCCCGTGAGCAGCGACACCAGGGAAAAGTTCTCCCCTCCATCGAGGAAAGGTACTGGTCGCAGTACGGACTGCGGGTGCGGTTTTTGGGAGAAAAACCACACAAGAAGCAGACAGCTGAATTAAGCAGGCTGGTCTGGGCAGAGATAAAGCTGGATGAGAGCTACAGAGCCCTCCGGTGGCATGTATCCCAAGCATGTCCCTGGATAGCGGATGACAGCCCAATGGAAGGCTTAAGCTACGGCGGCTTGGGACTGTTTGTGAAGCTGACAGGGGACCCTAACTTTGGGAGTGATTTGGAGCGGCGGGTGGACGAAATCATGGATTTCAGAGAAGGGCTACTGAACATTTCGGAAGTGCACTGGGCACAGGAAGATTTGGAGTTTCTGGCCGTTCAGGAATGGGAGCTAGAGATCGCCTACAGACGGCTGCTAGACATTGCTCAGTGCCAGGGCTGGGCTCCCTTTGCCTGGGACTATCAGGAAATACTAGCTGACAATCCTGAAATCCTGGCTGAAGAGTCGGCAATGTGGCAGAGCAATAGTGTGCTTTGCCAACCTGCCCCCACAGCTATGGAGGCGGAGGTCTTATGGCGGATGCAGCAAGTGCTGACTGACCTTGATGATCCTGTTTCTGCATGGGATGATCTTGGATGGAGGAATGTGCCTGTCCAGCAGCATGCCAGAGAATCTGCAGTGGAAAATCTGGAGAATGCCATCCCCAAAGCTGAAGTGCTGACAACAGGGCAGAGCTCTGCTAACCTCTGCCCAGCACTGATAACATCTTCTGGGTTCCATGGACAGGAGATGGTGAACCTCCATCCCCAGACATCAGTTGCAGAGACATGGGATTTGATAGACTTTTCTGCTGAGGAAGAACAACCTGATAAGCCTCCAGCAGAAGAGCTGCTATCAGGGCCAAAGTTCACTGTGTTCTGCCCAGCACCAACAGTGGCTTCAGCCTTCCTGAGAGAAGAGGTAGTCGGCCTTTCTCCCACAACACTGACAGGGACATGTGATTTTCTGCCAGCAGCATCTATGGAGTTAAAACAAACTTCTCCAGCTGAAGATCTGGTAACTGAACAGAGGGTCCAAGACCTCTGTCCCACACTTTTACCAATTCCAGAGACTGGGGATTTAATAGACGTTTCTGTAGAGGAGGAACCACCTGGCAAACCCCCAGCAGAAGTGCTGGCAACTGGACAGAGGGTCCAAGACCTCTGCCCCACACCTGCAGCAATTGTGGAGGCTCAGGCTGAGAAGATGGCAATCACTTCCCAGCAGCAGATACAGGGGGAAAAGGGAGAGGAGGTGTGTGTTGTCCCTCCCCAACAGTTGGCCAGGGTGGAGGAAGTGGGCTTTCCTCCCCAGCAAAGATCCGTGTACCTGGGAGACAGTACCATCGACATGTTGTCCCAGCAGCCAGAGGAGGGAATGGAAAAGGAAGCAGCCGGCTCACCTCCCCAATGGCAGCTACACAGTTTGGGAGTGGAGGAAGCCAGCCTCCTGCCCCAACAGTTAGCCGGAGCAGAGGAT
The DNA here is from genome assembly GCF_042186555.1 of Aquarana catesbeiana. NCBI lineage: Eukaryota > Metazoa > Chordata > Amphibia > Anura > Ranidae > Aquarana > Aquarana catesbeiana. The sequence continues at coordinate 81,524,662 of NC_133325.1, read as the reverse complement.
GCGGAGTCCCCAGCAGAAGTGCTGGCAACAGGGCAGAGTGCTAATAACCTCTGCCCAGCACCGGCAACAACTACAGAGTTCCAGAGAGGCGGGGCCGTCGGCCTCCCTCTCCAACAGTTAGCCGGAACAGATGGTGTGGGGTTTCCAGCAGAAGGGATGGCAACAGGGCCGAGGACTGCTGGACTCTGCCCTCAACTAACAGAGGATGGATTTCCTGTGAAGGTGGATGGGACTTCAGTCTCCACCTGTATACCCCAGGGATGCTGGGCAGTGGGCCCCGATCCCCAACAGCATGACAGAGTGAGCCCAGACACCCTGTCTTCTCTCCAGCGGCAGAAAGGATTCCAGGGAGAAGAGCCAGTCCAGGCCTCTCCCCAGCGGCAGATATGTTCTCTGAGAGAGGCAGAGGTTGGCTGGGTGAGTAATACTCTGTTTGGAACAATTTGTTTGGGGTACTGTGTGGGTACAGGCAGTAGAGGACTGGAACTATGGACTAACTTCGGAGTCAACCCATCTGGGGTCTCCTCCTGTGTTAGTCTCCTGCCGAAAGGGGAGAAATGTCACAGACCTAGCCGGGACAGAGGCTGTTGGAGAGGACTGTATGCAAGCCTGTTGCCTTTTGATTATGGGCCCTGGATTTTCAATGGATTCATTCTGTTGGGACACATCCTGTGAGGAGATGCTGGTGTCATCAACCTGTGTTTATGTTAATTGAATGAGCTAATGACATTATCCTCTATACAATGTAGGAGACGGGACGACTGCTATTGTGTTGATATAACTGTGTGAAACTCGGTGCCCACAAGTCTGGGCGAAAGGTCATGTCTCAGTCACCTAGGCTGTATAAAGAATTAGATAATTAGCTCATGTTAATTAAGTTACAGTTGTATTGTTAGAGGAGGTTCCAACGGCATATAAAGTCTTGTAACTTTGATTCATAATAAACAGTCCATGTTAGCAGTGAAGCACGTGTCGCCTTGTTTTCTGCTCAGGGAGGTTGGAATATCTGATATCTGTATACAGACTGGGAGGAAGTGGTATATGACGGAAGCACTCAAGCGGAGTGTGGGACGTTCCGTGACAGTACTGCTACAGACAAAAGGGAGAACTACAGAACTACATAACAACAATGATCTTAATTAAATGAAGAACTGAAATGGAGACTTTATTCATGTACAAAAGTAGCACCATACTGAACAGTAGAAGAGAACACTTGGACCTAAAAATTATCATCAGAGCAGCATTTTTAGCCTCTAACTCACAGGTCTTTACTTGTGGTCCCCATTCCTTATCCCTAACAGAGGCAAAATAAATCACATGACAGTGAATGGCCACGCCTCCAGCTGTTTTACTCCAGCATATTTGAATACACAAATAAAAAACAATGCAAGTTCAATGCAAAAATGACATACAACTTTGAATGGGCAACGCAAACACATCTCTATAAAACCCAACTCAGGGCTCTGCCATCCATCCACCCATAGGGTCACCCCTACCTCCCTGGAGGCCCCTCAGCTTTAATTTTTTTATACCTACCTTCTTCCAGATGGCTTTAGTCTGGTCACATGATTAGCGGGGTTGTTTACTTATGGCCTCCAGATGGACATATAACTTTACTACTTGGCCTGGGGAGCTTTGGAAATAAAAACAATTGAAATACAGGTGCATCTTAAAAAAGTTAGATTAGCATCAAAAAGTTAATTTATTTCAGTGATTCAATTCAGAAAGTGAAACTTGTATATTATATAGATGCGTTACACACAGAGTGATATATTTCAAGCATTTCTTTCTTAAATGTTGAGGATTGTTTCTTACATCTAGTGAAAACCCAAAATTAAGTATCTCAGAAAATTAGATTATTACAATAAAATAATTAGAATAGACCAATAAAAAAACAATGTGGACCAACACCAGCAGATGACATTGCTCCCCAAATCATCAAGGACTGTGGAATATTTTGCATTTTATTTGGAAATCAAGGTCCCAGAGTCTAGAGGAAGAGTGGAGAGGCACAGAATCCAAGTTCCATGAGGTCCAGTGTGAAGTTTTAACAGTCAGTGATGATTTGGGGAGCCTTGTCATCTGCTGGTGTTGGTCGAAAGTCAGGAACCTCTGCCAGGAAATTCTAGAGCACTTCATTCTTCCCTCTGCAGACCAGCTTTATGGAGATGCGGATTTAATTTTCCACCAGGACTTGGTACCTGCCCACACTGTCAAAAGTACCAATACCTGGTTTAATGATAATGGTATCACTGTGCTTGATTGGCCAGCAAACTTGCCTCACCTAAACCCCATAGAGAATCTGTGGGGTATTGTCAAGAGGAAGATGAGAGACACCAGACCCAACAATGCAGTTGAGCGGAAGGCCGCTATCAAAGCAACCTGGGCTTCCATAGCTTCCCAGCAGTGCCACAGGCTGATCGCCTCCATTAAAATCTATTAAAAATCCTTTTTTTTTATTGGTCTTATGTAATATTTTAATTTTCTGAGTTACTGAATTTTGGGTTTTCACTAGCTGTAAGCCATAATCATCAAAAAAAAAAAATGCTGGAAATATATCACTCTGTGTGAGACACATGTACGGTATATAAAATATATGAGTTTCACTTTTTGAATTTAATTACTGAAATAAATTAACTTTTTGATGGTATTATTATTTTTTGGAGATGCACCTGTGTGTATATACAGTTGTGCTCATAAGTTTACATACCCTGGCAGAATTTATGATTTCTTAGTCATTTCAGAGAATATGAATGATAACACAAAAACATTTCTTTCACTCATGGTTAGTGTTTGGCTGAAGCAACTTTGTTTATGCTTTTTAAATCATAATGACAACAGAAACTACCCAAATGACCATGATCAAAAGTTTACATACCCTGGTGATTTGGCCTGATAACATGCACACAAGCTGACACAAGGTTTGAATGGCTATTAAAAGGTAACCATCCTCGCCTGTGATCTGTTTGCTTGTAATTAGTGTGTGTGTAAAAAAAGTTCAATGTGTTCCTGGACTCCTGACAGACCCTTGAATCTTTCATCCAGAGCTGCACTGACTTTTCTGGATTCTGAGTCATGGGGAAAGCAAAAGAATTGTCAAAGGATCTGTGAGAAAAGGTAGTTCAACTGTATAAAACAGGAAAGGGATATAAAAAGATATCCAAGGAATTGAGAATGCCAATCAGCAGTGTTCAAACTCTAATTAAGAAGTGGAAAATGAGGGGTTCTGTTGAAACCAAACCACGGTCAGGTAGACCAACTAAAATTTCAGTCACTTCAGTCAATAACTTCACAATTGCCAGGAAAATTGTTCGGATGCAAAGAAAAACCCACAAATAACTTCAGGTGAAATACAGGACTTTCTGAAAACATGTGTTTCAAGATGCACATTAAGGAGGCACTTGAAGAAAGATGGGATGCATGGAAAGCCATTACTACACAAATGCCAGAGAAAATTGAGTACTGTCCGTGATACTTTTTTTATTTGCACTAACATACAATTTTTCAGGACAAGCTTTCGGGGTATGTCCCCTTCTTCAAGGTCCAAGCAGTACTCATTCACAAATTTTTAAGCAGCATGTTAAAGAAGAAGAAAAAAAAAAAAAAAAGAGAAAACCAAACACATACAAATCAATGGTAATAAAGATAGCAGCAGAGTTAGTGAGATAAGACAGAGGGAGAGCTATAGAATGCAGGGGGGGATACTAGTCACAGAGGGGTCGTAAAACTTTAGCATAATGTGTAAGGAAACCAAATGCCACAAAGTATCCCACTTAAAATACGCCAAACAGCACAGAGACAAGTCTCAAACCTTCTGGCCCAAGTCATTTGGAGTGTTGAGACCAAAATTGAGCTTTTTGGCCACAACCATAAACACTACTTTTGGAGAGGAGTCAACAAGGCTTATGATAAAAGGTACACCATTCCTACTGTGAAACGCGGAGGTGGATCGCTGATGTTTTAGGGATATGTGAGCTACAAAGGCACAGAAAATTTGGTCAAAATTGATGGCAAGATGAATGCAGTATGTTATCAAAAAATACCAGAGGAACATTTGCATTCATTAACCAGGAAGCTGCGCATGGGACGTACTTGGAAATTCCAACATTAAAATGATCAAAAACACAAGGCCAAGTCAAGCTGTCATTGGCTACAGCAGAATATAGTGAAGGTTCTGGAGTGGCCATCTCAGTCTCCTGACCTCAATATCATTGAGTCACTCCGGAGAGATCTCAAATGTGCAGTTCATGCAAGACAGCCCAAGAATGTACAGGAACTGGAGGCTTTTTGCCAAGAGGAATGGGCAAGCTTTACCATCTGAGAAGATAAAGAGCCTCAGCCACAAATATCACAAAAGACTTCAAGCAGTCATTGATGTTAAAGAGGGCAATACACAGTATTAAGAACTGGGGTATGTAAACCTTTTATTAGGGCAAACTTTCGATCAGGGTAATTTGGGTAGTTTCTCTTGTCATTATGATTTAAAAAGAGTAAACACAGTTGACTGATAATAAATGGTTTCAGCCAAACACTAACCATGAGTGAAAGAAAGGTTTTTGTGTTATCATTCATGTTCTCTGAAAAATGGCCAAGAAATCATAAATTCTGCCAGGGTATGTAAACTTATGAACACAACTATCTATATATATATATATATATATATATATATATATATATATATATATATATATATATATATATATATATATATATATATATATATATATATATATATAGTATATATTGCAGCCATTTGCTAAAATCATTTAAGTTCATTTTTTTTCCTCATTGATGTACACACAGTACCCCATATTGACAGAAAAACAAAGAATTGTTGACAATCTTGCAGATTTATTAAAAAAAGAAAAACTGAAATATCACATGGTCCTAAGTATTTAGTAGAAGCACCCTTTTGATCTAAAACATCCATGAGTCTTTTTGGGAAAGATGCAACAAGTTTTTCACACCTGGATTTGGGGATCTGCCATTCCTCCTTGCGGATCCTCTCCAGTTCTGTCAGGTTGGATGGTAAACGTTGGTGGACAGCCATTTTTAGGTCTCTCCAGAGATGCTCAATTGGGTTTAAGTCAGGGCTCTGGCTGGGCCATTCAAGAGCAGTCACGGAGTTATTGTGAAGCCACTCCTTCGTTATTTTAGCTGTGTGCTTATGGTCATTGTCTTGTTAGAAGGTAAACCTTTGGCCCAGTCTGAGGTCCTGAACACTCTGGAGAAGGTTTTCGTCCAGGATATCCCTGTACTTGGCCGCATTCATCTTTCCCTTGATTGCAACAAGTCATCCTGTCCCTGCAGCTGAAAAACTCCCCCACAGCATGATGCTGCCACCACCATGCTTCACTGTTGGGACTGTATTGGACAGGTGATGAGCAGTGCCTGGTTTTCTCCACACATACCGCTTAGAATTAAGGCCAAAAAGTTCTATCTTTGTCTCATCAGACCAGAGAATCTTATTTCTCATCATCTTGGAGTCCTTCAGGTATTTTTTAGCAAACTCCATGCAGGCTTTCATGTGTCTTGCACTGAGGAGAGGCTTCCGTCAGGCCACTCTGCCATAAAGCCCCGACTGGTGGAGGGCTGCAGTGATGGTTGACTTTCTACAAGTTTCTCCCATCTCTTGACTGCATCTCTGGAACTCAGCCACAGTGATCTTTGGGTTCTTCTTTACCTCTCTCACCAAGGCTCTTCTCCCCCGATAGCTCAGTTTGAGTCGGACGGGCAGATCTAGGAAGGGTTCTGGTCGTCCCAAACGTTTTCCATTTAAGGACTATGGAAGCCACTGTGCTCTTAGGAATCTTAAGTGCAGCAGAAATTTTTTTGTAACCTTGGCCAGATCTGTGCCTTGCCACAATTCTGTCTCTGAGCTCTTCAGGCAGTTCCTTTGACTACATGATTCTCATTTGCTCTGACATGCACTGTGAGCTGTAAGGTCTTATATAGACAGGTGTGTGGCTTTCCTAATCAAGTCCAATCAGTATAATCAAACACAGCTGGACTCAAATGAAGGTGTAGAACCATCTCAAGGATGATCAGAAGAAATGGACAACACTTGCGTTAAATATATGAGTGTCACAGCAAAGGGTCTGAATACTTAGGACCATGTGATATTTCAGTTTTTCTTTTTTAATAAATCTGCAAAAATGTCAACAAATCTGTGTTTTTCTGTCAATATGGGGTGCTGTGTGTACATTAATGAGGAAAAAAATGAACTTAAATGATTTTAGCAAATGGCCGCAATATAACAAAGAGTGAAAAATTTAAGGGGGTCTGAATACTTTCCGTCCCAACTGTATATATATTTAAAATTTATTTATTTACTTATTTATTTTTTAAAGTTTAGGTATAATTAAAAACAGAAGAAGAATCGGCACAAGCACCATAACTTACAGTTAGCATGATGTGTTCATTGTCTGGATTCCTCTGCTCTCAGCAGAAATCTTGCTGTGTCTCCTGATGACAGCTTCTGACAGCCCACCAGTTGTATTAACCACCACCGTGCCAGAGGTTTACTATGTGGGTGCAAAGTAATTGGGGGGTGGGGGAGCTTGTAAAAAAAAATTAGGATTTCTACTGAAAGGAGAAGAAGCCAGACAAGGGACACATCATACTAAGTTATGTCCCTTGTGCTGAATCTTTAGCTAAACTTAGCCTTTAAGCTATAGCTGGCCTTTAAATTGACACATATACTTTGAAGAAAAACTACAGTGTTCTTTGTCTTACAAATAAACATTATGAACTCAATCACACCAATACACATATGGTAATGCACACATGTACGCAATTCGCTCTTACAGTTTTCCACATAGGAAAGAAATGGATTTCTACTAGAAAAACATTTCCATGTCATAAAATGTATGAATTGTTTCTGCAGGAAGTCAAATAAGTGGAACCATAGCATATGACCATACCACAGTAGACACTGCTACGCCAGTGATCTTCACTAGCTTCTGTGAAGCATTCTTTGATATGACAAGGTGGAGAGGCAGGGCGGAGATGTTATGCTCTCTACCTCATTCAATGATAGAGTTCATTGAAAAAATGCTAAGCATTCTCTAAAAGGCGCCTGTGCTGAGTGGCCGATCTCCTGTGATCAGAATACAGCAGGGCAGCCGCTCAGCATGGGATCCAGAAGCTAGTGGAGATCACTAGAATAGCTGTGTTTACTGCAGTGATGTTTCAGCTTCTAGAGGGATCCCACAGAAATGTTATATGCATAGTTACATTGGTCAAAGGTGGACCAACGTATCTATGTAAAAAATGCCATAAAAAAGAATTGATGCAAAGGCCAGTTATAGGTGAGGGCAGTGGCCACTTGTTTGTACTGTTGGAATACTGAGGAGGGGAGGCACTGGACACCTTTGCTGCCATTGTGCTATATGCTGGGTGTCCAGTGTGCCCCTGCGCCTTTAAGCAAGGGTGGCCTCCCTCCAGCCTCACCTGCCCTCCATCTATCCATTATAATGCAAGTGCTTCCACTGTGGAGGCACTCAAAAATGTATAGAGTTAGGACTGCAGATAATACTGGGGTGTCTGGAGTGGCTTTGCAGCTTACGCATGTATTTGCAAAAGTGTGCAAACTAAACCCCTGTTTTTAACACATACTGTTAGATGGACAGGATAATTTGGTTGGTTTTAGGCTGGTCGGTAAGTTGAACTGGGAATTTTTTTTTGTTTTGTTTGACATAACCAGAATTCTTCTTTAACACATGACAAAGGCTTCCCATAACTATGTGTGAACTGACCAAGAGCATAGCTCAAATGCTTTCTTTTAAAGACATAATGTCTCTCAATGAAACCTCAAATGGAGCTATCTAATAAAGGATGAGCCACTGCTCTGACCCATTGAATTTTATGTGTGAATTACAGTTTGAACTATTGAGCCTTGTAAATAGGTTTTTACAACAGGTAGCAAGGAGAAAAAATTAAAAAAATTAAAATCAGCTGAGAGCTCCATATGCTCACTGCCTGTGAAGATTTAAATGATTTACACGCAATGAAGAAAATATACACAAAACCCCTACACGTTCCCTTTAACATAATTTCACTTTGAATGAGCCCAAGGTGACATTGTAAATTAGAAGAAGTTTACCTCGTATGTTATCTTCAAGCTTGACTGTAATAAGATCGGGGTAAATTTAGGGTGAACTTCAGCAGTAAGCCACAGACGGAATCCGGGTTTTGGCTGAAGGGTGTTTAATTCCTGTTAAAGTACAAAGATCTGTCTGTTAGAGTATACACTAAATGAAACCAACAAAGTACTCTGTGTTTCTGAAAGTGATTATGGAGAAGATAAACTGTGATATTAAAAACAAGGATATACTCCCTAATGTAGCAAGAAAAGCAAGAGCAAACTGAAACACCAATTGGGACAGAAAGGATACCAATCACCCAAAAAAATGCTTCATTCACAGAACAAGCCAAGAACAAAATGGAAGATATTGGCCAAGATATCTCACCCCTAACAATTTATTATTTCACTCAGAGTTATGATAAAAAAGACACAATGTTTTTACTGCTATGCAGACGATTAAAAGTATAGCAAAGATGCGACTGTTTGCCCTTTCTTGAGTTAATTAATCTTTGAGGATAATGTGCCTGCAGCTAAAAAGGTTAGGGCTTGCTTTAAAGCTCATCTCCAGCTTTACTTTCACTTTAAATAGTTGTTTGGGCCAAGCTATTTGTTATACTAACATGCCCGCTGGGCATGCTGTATAAACTGTATGTATCCTCAGCTACATACAGTAAACAACAGTGAGTTCCAGGTGTGAGCCGAGACCTTCCCATCTAAGACCAGTCAAGCGAGCCAATGACATCAGGATTTTTGACTCAGCCAATCAGAGGAAGCTTTGTATTCACTGACAGAATACAATACTGCTTATGAATGGCTGAGTGCCACTCAGCCTGGCACTATTTTATTCTGGGTGTGAAACAGGAAGGTCTCATCTCACACCAGAACTCACTGCTGTAGACTGTACGTAGCTGAGGCTACATATAGTTTATACAGCACACCCAGTAGGCGCACATGTTATTGTAGCGAATAGTTTGTTTGACCCAGCTTGGCTCAAATTAACTTTTTAAGGTGAACATAAAGCTGGAGATCAGCTCTAAAGCTATTTTACCATTTGGTAAGAAGATGTAAATACTTGAATATCCATAGCCTGGGCACAGGGGCACAAAAAAAAAAAACAGGACAGCTGTCAGCTGCCAAAGCTTATAGTCCTGTTTGTTGCTGGAAGCTTCCATTAACTGGATCCCAGAAGTGATGCTAGATCTACAGCAAAGTATTCTTCTTATTTACAGGTCAGGGTGTACCTACTGAGTCAGTAGATTTGATGCTGCAGTAATATTTGTGGCTGGGAGTGACTAGCTATTTTTTACTACATTCATATTTAGGGATGCATGATATATTTACACATTTATTTTTATTATTGATGGTTTAGTCATTATATTTTTATATCACAGTTCCTTTTTCATTTTTATTTATGCTTTATTTTTTCTCTGAACACTCAACATTCAGTAGACATTTTTTGTTTAAGTGGGAATATTGTTGGGTCATATTCATAGAATATATATGCTGCATCATGTCATTCTTTGTTTATAGGCATTTTTTTCAGTGATTTGGTTTTGTTTTCATGATTCCTCTCCATATTACTTTTTTTTTCCTTCTTGATCATTTCTTACTTTGTATGGAAATTATTTATTTTATGTTTCTGTCTTGTGATTTTTACTGCTGCAGACCTGGACTGTATGGGTTGTGATCATCCTTGGTGGGTGGTTTTTACTCTGTCCATTGATTGATCCCACCTGTCGGCTTGTAGTCTTAAGCGAACAAGTACACCTGCGACAATTAGTAATGAGTAAGCATGGGAGTAAAAAAAAGCATCTACTGAGCATCTGTGGACCTTGTGGTTGTCATGTTTCATCTTTTAATGGATATTCAATAAAGAAGTCGATTTTATTTTCTGTATGTGCCGCCAACTTCTTCATTCTTCAAAAATTGTTTTGGCTGTGTACCAGGCGGGCACCCGGGTTCTCACAGCAGTGTATGGGATCTTGCAGGCTGCTTTGGAGCAGTGTGCAACCAGCTCTTCCATGCATTGGTCTGCAGCATCCTACAAAGTGATAAGCCTGTCCCATTAACTAGCACTCTTTACATGATTGAGGCAACCACAGTCTTCAGTGCTGGAGTAGAGACTCATTATGACAAATATCCACCGCCTTTAAAATACTAGGAATCATAACTCTTTGTTATAGGAAACTCTACATTACACAGTCTGCCAGTTATAATAAATAAATAGATTAATTTGGGTTTACACAAAAAGTGATTTTGATAAGCTTTAATAAATAGTTTGGCTTGGTGGTCCTGACTTTTAAACACAAACACAGATCAGCTTGTTAACTTCTGATAGTAACCAGTCATAATGTCACCATCTCCACTAATGGCATGCTGTTCAAATTAAGACCTGTTGATGCCAAAAAAGGAATTACAGGTTATGTGTAACGTCCATCACTAGGCTTAAAACACAGCTTACCAGGCATCAGACCTATATAAATGTTGTTCTTGAAATGATGTTGCATTCATGAATGAAAGTAAAGAATAAAAAAAGAAAAAGATATGTTTAAATATTTTCAGAATTTAAGAAATATTTTTGTCTGACTTGCCTTTTCCAGGACTGGCAGCCAAGAGATGACGAGATGCAGATTCTTGAGGCAAAGCCATTCCCCTTCCCGGGCGCATTCTCTCAGTGTCTGGACCGCCAGATCGGCTTGGCCCTGTCCCATCGCCACCTACAAGGACAGTTTTGCACTCAAGTCAGCAAATTCTTAACAATTACACATAGCTGTCAGTGTATGGTTATAAAGTGTAGCTATGTTCTAGACAAAGTAAAGGCAGGATTTTCAATGCAGAGAATTCAATTTAAGCAATTTACTACAAACTAGGGAAACCACTGTGGCATGTAGTACAAATAGATTAGTAAAAAGATAAAAAGGTGGATATTTGTGTTCACCCTTAAAGCCAGCTCCCAAAGTTCTCCATCCCAAGGTTTAAACTTTCAAAAACGAATAAGAAAAAGAGTGCTTCTGGACTCCAAAAGCAACATGAATACTCTCACCAAACATCCCTATAGAAGTTGCTCTTAAAGCAGTGTTCCAGCCGCAATTTTTTATATTTTTTTTTTAAGTCAGCAGCTACAAACACTGTAGCTGCTGACTTTTAAATAAGGAAACTTACCCGTCTAGGGAGCCCGCGATGTCGGCCCCCCGAAGCCGATCCATCTATCGGATCGGGTGCAGGCGCCGCAATTACAACTAAGGGAAACCGGCAGTGCAGCCTCGCGGCTTCACTGTCGGTTTCCGACTGTGCGAGTCCCGTGGCACTTTGTGAATGGCCAGCCTGTCTTCTGGGTCACACACAGGCCCCAGAAGACAAAAGGAGTGCTCGCCGACGAAGATGCTCTGGTCCATGGCTCGGCTGAATCGGAAGTACACTTGTACTTCCAAAATAGTACTATTGGAAAAAAAAACTTCAATATCCAAAAACGAGGGGTGGTCTTTTGTTTGCGACCACCTCTCAAAAGTGGGTGGAACTCTGCTTTAAAGCGGAACTGCAGTCTGCACATATAATTTGTAATAAAAACATCTTTGCCATTCTGAAGCTTCCCTCCAACCACTTTGCATATTATTTTATACATAATGTGATTCTGTACTTGCCAAATATTCTCCAGAAATCTCCCTCCAACATGCATAGTCTGGCTGCAGCTATTTTAACTGTGAGCAGCTGAAACCGCTGCCTGTTCACTTCCTGGATTTACACAGCCACACAAAGGCACACCTCCAGCTCTGCAGCTCTCATTGGCCCTCTCAAGACTCATTGCCCCTCCCTTCCTAGCAAACTCTCACGAGAGTGAGAGAGAGAGAGCTGTGCATGTTGTCATAAGCCTAGGCTTTTTACCAGACAAAAAACAGGAAGTGGGCTGTATAAGGTATTTACTGGCAGAAAAAAAAATGTTTTACTATCCAAAGTTAAAACAACAAGGGCAGAAGATTTAATAGATGGAAAGATGAAGAAATGACCAAAGGTCTGCATTAATGATAAACTGCTCAATGCTTATGCCATCCCACAAGCAGAAATCGGATTTGTATTTTTTTACAATGATGATATATATAGATATATCTATATTTCTATATATATATATATATATATATATATATATATATAGATATATCTATATATCTATATATATATATATGTTTATTTATAACCCCAGATTCAGTATTCGGACAGAGGAGGAAAAAAATCTGTCCTACAAAGGCTTACAATTCGTTCCAATTTGGAAACTCACCACATTAACAAAATGTTTCCAAAAAGCCCTATTGTAAAAAGTGAGAATGTAGAGAGAGATCCCCCCAGGCCCAAGTCCTTTTCTAATCCTGTTTAAGTTAATGGGGAGAGCCTCAATATTTTGTTGAAAAGTAGTCCTTAAACTGATTTGGAAAATAAAAGCAGAGAAAATAACCCCCTCCCCCCAACCCCGCCCAGAAACCCATAGTTTCAGGAGTCTGGTCTCACACTTCAAGCCTTTCTGAATACATGGACCTCCACATACAGCAATTGGTGCAAAAGCTACTCCAATATCGAAAAAAACATAAAAGACGTTCTAAAATGCCTGGGTGATATCCAATGGCAGGATGGATGGCACTTGGTAACGTTGTGATGTAAAGGCTCTAAGTATAATAACTGACTATGGCTGGGGGATACAGGCAGTAATAAAAGCCCCGAAAGAAACTACAGTAAAACCTTGGATTGCGAGCATAATTAGTTCCAGAAGCATGATTGTAATCCAAAGCACTTATATATCAAAGCAAATTTCCCCATAAAAAATAATGGAAAATCAAATGATTCGTTCCACAATCATTTATTCATAAAGTCCTTCAGTTTATAGTCCATATAAAAATATTATAGCAATGTGATAGGTTGTGTAACCATAAAATGTCCATCCATAAATGGAAGCCCCCACAAGGGGATTAGAAGCAAAATCCAGCAGGAGCTACAGAGTTTAAAAGAGAAGAGGGGCACCTGTAAGTGTAGCAATATGGTTACATTTAATAAACATTTAGCAACTCACATGATGATTAAAAGAGGCACATCTAAGTATGCAGGCATCCGGGGTACAGCTGTTTGCAATTGTGATAGGGGGGACTACCCTGCAGTAGAGTGATCTGAAAGCAAGGCTTGAACCGCTCGTGGAGCGCTGAGTGGAAGGGACGACGTGAGTGGCGGTGAGGAGGATGGTCTATGTGGACATCTTTACCCCGGATGCCTGCATACTTAGATGTGCCCGTTTTAATCATCAACCATGTGATTCGCTAAATGTTGTACCTTCATTAAAGGTAACCATATTGCTACACTTAGAGGCGCCTCTCTTCTACTTTATACTCAGTTGTGACATGGCGCTACTTGTATATCAAGACATCGTTTGTATATCAAGTCAAAATTTATAAAAAAAAATTTGCTTGTCTTGCAAAATGCTCTCAAACCAAGTTACTCTGAAACCAAGGTTTTACTGTACTGTAAGTGAAGAGAAATTCTAATTCCTTGCAGAAGGCCTTTATCTATACATTGTTTCTATTTGAAAGACTCTACTAATTACATTATCCTGTTTGCATTGCACTTCAACCATGAGATGGAATAGGCATGTGCAATGTATTGTCAAGTGAAACTAATACTATTGAAGCATCTGCGGTATGAAGAAAAAAGTTCAACATGTCATTACAGTGGTATTACAGTGGGGATGTCTTAAGATGATATTCTGGCCAAACTGGTTAGATAAAAAATTAATCCAATAACTATCACAAGTATCTTTTCTTAAGAAAATGCTTGTCCCCAAGCTACCCAGTGGTGCTCACACAATAAAGACCTACTCATTTGTTCCCATGTTTTCTGATGATGAGAGAAATTAGTCAATCTGATCCTCCCTTTTGATGACTAGCAAGAATTACAAAAGTAACATATAGTTATTTCTCTTGGTTGGGATTTTATAGACAAAAATACTACAAAAAAAGTTCTTAGTGTTTAAAAACCATATACATCGTTTTATTACATCATTGTTAAAATCATCATATATAAAACAACATAAACAAGTTGATGACGTAATCCGCAAAGAGATCACCATGCTATAACATACTAGCAATTGTAGTGCTTCATCTTGTGCATCTTCAGCTATACACTGAGGATTACAAAGTGATTACACACCCATTCTAGCAGTTGATGTTTCACATGTTCTATCCCACCATGCTTATGTCCCCCTGATAAAAATTCTGGATGAATTGAAACACGTTGGGGCTTATTTTCATGACAATATTGAGGCACTACAATTGCCGATTTGTTATAGCATGGTGATCTCTTTGTGGATTATGTCATCAACTTGGTTATGTTACTTTATATACAGTTTGATGATTTTAACAATGATGTAATAACATTGTGTATCTTTTCACACACTAAGAAAGTTTTTTGATATTGTAGTATTTTGTGCCTATGAAATCCCAATCAAGAGAAGTAAGAATATGTTTGTACATGTAGTGATGAGGCACTGTAATTAACCAGACTAGACTATTTATTTTAAGATTACAAAACTAAGTGACTAGGTCTCCATATTTGGCAAGCAATGGAAAGCCTAGGCCTTTAGATATTTGGCTAGAACTAGAATAACCCTTTTTTCCAGGAAATGGGAGTATGTCACACTTTTTCTTACGCTTTATCCATTGCAGCATGCCAATTAATGCAGTTTTTGTTAGCATTTGAGTACAGATCCACTTTACAGGAAACTGACAAGGAAGCACATAAAACAGTTTTCTTCACAGCAAATGGGTGACAGGTCTTCCTTAAAGGAAAATAAAATTGTATTTGGAGTGTGGCTTTATATCCTGCCAAGTGTTTTTTGTGGCATGTGATCCTAATAATAAGATCTACCTTCAGCACTGATCCTGCCATGGCAGCCATCTGCATTTTTTGGACTACTTTATTCTTAGCAGATTAAGTAGCAGCTAGTGACATCATAATACTGGAAGGAATCTTTAGCACTTTTGTGTAGTCAAAAAAGCATTATACTGTATTAAGAATACAGTGCAATGCAGAGAGGGAAATAAGAAAATTAAACTCCTGGTTGTCACTGCTAGATCAGGGTGGGAAATTCCGCACTCGGGGTCATTGTCTAAAAAAACATAGGGGAAAAAGCACTGATCTACTTTATCCAACAATGAAAAAAAGGTTTGTGTGGTGTTAAACTAAAAGCCTATGCATGTTGGTAAGAGACACGTCTGCCTACACCAGGACAGACAATACAGCCATTCCTTACAAGTGGCCTCACATTTCCTGATAATCACAATAAATGTATAATTACAGTGCGTTTACTAACACCAAACTCCTACACAAATTAATCTCCCCATTGCTGCAATGGTGTTATGAACGTGCCAAGGGGAAACAGCACGAAACAATCAGGATCTTAGCTGGTACAGATGTGATGTCAAGGTTTAACTATTGCCCTAAAATTCATTAAACCATTGTATTTAGGAAAAAAGTGAGCAACAGCATTTCCTATTCTCCTTTGATACGGTTTGCTCCTGAACTGCAAGTACACTTTATTCACTGTGCATGGAATAACTGAAAAACACTTAAGATGTGTATTATACATGAAAATAAACCTCTTCAACACAATAAACCTATAAAAAACAATGGGATCTGACCAGTAAGCACAGCTCACAGCATATGAACATCATACTATTTACCCATGAAACCCTATTTTAGATGATAAAATAGCTCCACCTAGAGTTTTACATTCAAAACCTGAAACCCACACATAACAAATCAACCAGGTAGTCTCATATACTTACTTCACGATAACATTCTCTGCCAACTTCAGCACTGGCCAGTTCCTGTAGTTCCTGGGATGGGTCAGCTCCAGGAGATATAATAATGAGAATGGGTTCAATAGCCAGTGTTTCCTTACTGAGACGTTTTAAGTTTAGAGGAGCAGGAGACAATTCTTTCAGTCCTAAAAAAAAACCCAAAAAAAAAAACACCAAAACAGAAGAGGGTTAAACAAGCCCAAATATCAGTTTCATTGCATTTAGATACCAAACGAGTGAGGAATATGACTGCAACTGTAAATCCGTTATAAAGGTACAATAACAGCAGCCCATATAGCAATTATGAGTTATGAGAGGGAGGCCCAGTGTACGATCCCTCCTAAACATTCCTACTTTGTTAATTATAGGAAGGACCAGCAGATTTGAATGTAATAACAATGTTGATTCATTGATAAATCAAGCATTTACAGATTTCTGTTAACCATTGAGCAGTGGAAGGCAGATCCAATATTGTACTTGGCAGTTTATCAGTAACCACAAAAAGATTTAAAGAATAGACAACTGGAATACAGTTGCTGCTCTGGTGGGTGAACTGTTCTTCTGGGAAACATGAAAAAAGCTTGGGCCATAAAAATAAATTGGATAGCGAGGATGTGGTTATCTAGAGGATATAGGAAGTGAACCGAAGGATGCCAAACCAAGGTCTAAGTGTAAAGTTTCTTTATTGTTATTCAGTCGACACACATTGGGAATCATAAGGGCAATACTTTATTAGGGCTGTGAAATTTAAAAAAAGGTGAACTGGACTGATTGAGCTTTGATAAAAGACCAGACTAACCATGGAAGTGTGGCAAAGACTCTTCGTCACTTTGCTGCCATCATATCACTAATTTTGTTGTTTATCAAGGCCCATTCAGCCTGGTTCTTCTCACTGTCCACAGCTATATAGCTATGTACAGAATATAAGGGTGCAGCCTTATATTCACCAAAACACATTGACTAATTAAAAGTATTTTCAAAATAAATTTGACTTGAGCCCTATATTTGGTTTTGCATTAATGTTACACTTTCCACATGTCTTGTCTAAAGCGTTTCATAGTTGCCTTTTTGATTTGAGAGCAGCCTAACCTGCAATGTAAGACCAAAAGTTTGTGGACACCTCACCATCACACCTATATACTGTAATTTAGTTGGACATCCCATTCCAAAATCATGAGAACTTTTATGGAGCTGGACTTCCCCTTTGCGGCTACACCAATTTTCATTCTTCTGGTAAGGCTTTTCACACGGATTTTGAATGTGTCTGTGGAAATTCGTGCTCATGATCAAATTAAAAAAAAAAAAAAAAGATTTGGTGAGCTCAGGTACTCATGTTGGATAAAAAGACTTAGTTTGCATTTGGAGTTCCAGTTCCTCCCAAAGGTGTTTAGTAGGGTTAAAGCGAGGGTTTTGTGCAAGCCACACGAGCACCTCCATGTCATTAGAGACCTGGGTTTGTGTGCTGGGGCACAGAGAAGCTGGAACAAAAACAGAAATTCCCCAAACTGTTGCCACAAGGTTAAAAGCACACAACTGTTTAAACATCTTTTTGTGCTGTAGCGTTAACTGTGACCTTCAATAAAAACACCTAAGACACCTAATTTTAAGGACTGTTTGCATACTTTTAAAAAAATCATCTAACTTTGATATATGGAAAACACTTCCCTTATTACACTAGGTCAAACTTTTGAGATTCAGCAACATCACATCCATATACCAGAGGCTGAGAAGGTGTCAGAGTGATTAGGCATAAAAGGAGGAAGCAATATAAAAAAAAAGGACAATTAGCGCAGACAATTAATAAATATAGAAAATTGCAAGCTGTACACTAGAGGCTAATCACATCACCTCAAACGAATATAAAGAATAAAAATTAGTGTAGTGCAATATTGAACAAGGTAAGTCCATACACAGGTATAGAAGAACTATAAGTGCAAGGATGGAAGATGAAGACACCTTGTGGGAAGATGAATTCCAATATACTGATAATTCTGAGTGACAGACCCTCCTCCGGCAAATAATTGCTCTTACCAGATAAGGTGGACCCCTGAGCTAACAGAAGGTCAAACACACTTGTATCCACAATGGGATGGAGATAATTCACCAACAGCAGTGGAACCGGATCACCCAAGTCGAGTATGAGAAAAAATAAACACGCTCTAAGTGCTCTCTGTTAAGTCACTTAATAAAAATCATCCCAAAGTAGCAACACTTGTGAAGCAGTGGCACTATGTAGTGCTGCATATAACAATTGATATGCCAGCAAAATGATAAAAACAGCAATAATCCAGAGATGGCAGTTGGTGACATCCACAAGACAGCTCCTCCCCGTATGTGTTACGTCCTACGGGCGATCGTCAGCGAGGGTGGGGCTATCACGTCACCTGGATGTTTAAATGGACAGCTGGTCTCCATGGAGAGCGCGGAGAAACGGAAATACAAGTCATCCATAGTGATCTCAAATTCCTATGGGGACACAGGCTGGCAAAATGGAACCTATATAAAAGATTCTTATATATAATGGCTGTAAGGGGATAGGGGTTGCCAATTGCAAACCTCCACCTCAACTATAAAAGCCCTGTGCAATAACTAAAAGCATAAATTTGACGTGTAAAACCTGCGGTCATCTCTGTGTATGGACTTACCTTGTTCAATATTGCGCTGCACTCATTTTTATTCTTTATAAAAGGAGAAAGACAGATTTTGGTTTCCGGAGATTTGAGAACAGTTCCAGTCCACACAGACATAGGACAGAGAAATCAGGGTATGGGAGGATGGCTCTACTCTTCTAAATAAGCTTTTCTTACTCATTTGAGTTTGAAAAATACATAATACGAAACTGACAATTTCACGTAGAAAACAATTTTTAACGAGGAATGGAAAACAAATGGGAGACAGCTCTATAATCACAAGTGGAGACACAATAAAACTGGCCTAACAGAACACTGAAATAAAGCCCAGGCCTGCTGGTGGATTTATTCTGTCGCTGGCTCAGGGATAGTAAAGAACACAAAATGCTATTTCTGTTACTTGTTTATAAGTGATCTGTAACATTCCACTGGTTATTAATGTCTAAATTCTTTAGACTCTCAATTACTTGTCATTGTAAACTTCCTCCAACCATGTGCAATGATTCAGAGGAAATTTTTTCCAATAGAGACCACAGATTGTGGACAAGAAGGGTTTATATAAGAATTATGAATGTCTGTGGAAATTTGTGCTCATGCAGATTTTTACAAAAAGTTTGGTGAGCTCAGGTACTGATGTTGGATGAAAAGACTTTGCAATTGGAGTTTCAGTTCATCTCAAAGGTGTTCAGTAGGGTTAAGGTAAGGGCTCTGTGCAGGCCACGTGAGCTCCTCCACATCATTGTAGACCTGGGTTTGTGTGCAGGGGCACAGTGAAGCTGGAACAGAAAGAGAAATTCACCAAACTGTTGCCCCGAGGTTCAAAGCACACAACTGTTTAAACATCTTTGTGCGCTGTAGCATTAACTGTGACCTTCAATAAAAACACCTGACTAGGACACCCAATTTGGAGGATTGCTTGCATACTTTTGGGCATATAGTAAAAAAATAATTGAACTTCAATATATGGAAATCACTTATCTTACTATAGTAGATCAAACCTTTTGAGACTCTGCAACATCAAATCCATATACCAGGGGCTGAGAAGGTGTCAGTGTGACTGGGCTTTACAGATTTACTGGCTTTAGACATAAAAAGAGGAAGACAGATTTTGTTTTCCTGAGGATTGCTAACAGTTCTAATCCACACAGACATAGGATGGAGAAATCAGGGTATGGGAAAATGGCTCTACTCTACTAAATAGCTTTTTTTATAATAACATAATAATAACCTGCCAATTTCGTGTAGAAAACTATTTTTAATGAGGAATGGGAGACAGCTCTATAATCACATATGGAGGCACAATAAAGCTGGCCTAACAGAACACTGAAATAAAGCTTAGGCCTGCTAGTAGATTTATAGAATATTCTGTCACTGGCTCAGGGATAGTAAAGAATGCAAAGTGCTATTTCTGTTACTTGTTTATAAGCAATCTAACATTCCACTGGTTAATAACGTGAAATTCTTTAGAACCTCAATTACTTGTCATTGTAAACAGCCCCCAACCACATGCAATCATGTTTCAATGGAAACCACATCTCCAAACAGATTGTAGACATGGACCTTATATATCATAAAACACTTAATTGCAGAATTGGGTCAAAATCAGCTGTGGATGGGAAGTAATTTCATTATGTAAAAATAATTAAAATAAAATATTAAATACATTATGCCAGAATTGGCTAATGTATGTTTTGAATGTACAAGCCAGATAAAATTTTTAACCACAAGTATTTATTGTGGAAAATAAATAATTGGCATGCTATTACTGAAAAAGCAAAGTCTGCCGAGCAGACAAATAAAACAAGTTATTATTTGACGATAAAAATTAAATGTAAAAGGCAACCTGTGAGTGCAGAAAAATGTCAACTGAGACTGCCAATTTGTTTTTAAAGGTGCAGACCCCAGGCCTGTCATCACAAACCCACCTTCACTACCTAGAAAGTCATGGATCTGAAACAAGTATACAAGAATAAAATAAAGCCTTAAAGTGGTTGCAAACACGCACATATACCCAGTGAAGTGACTGGTGTAAAGTGATAGGGAGATGAAACAAATCCTCCTACATGCACTTTACCTGTTTATTTGCAGTCTTTTCTACTCTACAGCCATTCAAAGTCCAGAATTTATAAAGCTTGTCTGAGCTTCCAGAAAGCAGGGGGCGGAGAGCTGAAGTTACACTTTGCAGAGCTCAGCGAGGAGAGCTGAGAGCTGATTGGAGGAAAGGGACACACCCCCTTGCACACAGGAACAGAGCTGAGGCTTTCAATCAAATGCTGTGTGGTGGAGATCCCTCCCTGTAATTTTTTTTCTCATGGTGTCAGGAAAACTTTGCAAAAGTGACTCATGCAGATAGCAGAGGAATGTGGCAGCTATCTCAGCATTCACACACCTAGAACAAAGTACTACATACGCTTTGTCTGGTAAAAGGGAGGGGTAACTTTAGGGGAAGTTTGGTTAGACTTAGCTCTTATCATTCTGTCTTTGCAGATGCACTTCAATGCAAATCAGTCAGATCACAAAAAATGCAAAATGAATGGATTTGTATAGGCATGACCCAAATTACCTCCAAACCTCTCTCTCTCCTCTCTGTAACATGTCCCAGTATGTAAAAAGTTCAAGCAGGATTGCTGCACTTCAAATTTATGAAATAAACAATGTTTATTTATTAAATTTTAAGTGTAACAGTCCTGCTTGGACTTTTTGTATATGGACCATGGGACAGCCTGATTACATTGCACTTGGAGCTCCCCGAAGTGCTATTCACCACATCTGTCTTGGAGATATATCTATTTATTTGCTTTTACCTTATTCCCGTAGGGAGAAACCGTTTTTGTTACTGCCTGTGACATCACCAGCTTGCAAAATTCAGGGTTTCCCAGCAAGCAGCAAAGAAGAATATTATCTTTTTGCGGGTGCCTGCTGTCATACCAGTAGCTTACTCTTACACTTTTTTAATGTGAGAGGTGGTGGCAATCTTAGGGTTGCCACTGCTTTTGGGCCCTAAGAAGTGACCATTACTGCTAGCATCTAGGGAGCTCAACCATCTCCTCACATCATCACTGAACAAATGGAGGCTTCTGGTGTTATTAAAAAAAATAGCTCTCCATGAAATACTCTCTGTCGCTCTGGTACTGTCCCTGCAGACTCACTGCTCCAACATCCAGTGCCTTGTAGCAAGATTCAGCCCTTCTTCAGGGTTGAATGATACCCAGCATCATTCAAACCACTTTCTGAGAAACCAGTGTATCAAGGACCTACACCATGGGGGCGCATCATTAAGCCATCCTGGGCTTACAGGTGAATGCTGCACAAAACTGTGCTATATCAATACTTCATAGGGGGGTGAAGGCACAAAATGGGTGGAGGCATCCTGGAATTTAAAGTTTCATCCTTAGAAAGCACAGTGGCCAAACAATGAAAATTAATAGAAACACACAGCAACATGAATACACTGCACGTTAATGTGCATGAAAGCATGTGCAAAAGCGTGCCACAACATTTATGCACAAGTCTAAATGTGGCCTTAAAGAGATAATAAACACACACTGCTTCGTTTACATTGTCCCTTCATTTTCTGTATGTGGATGATGGCACTGTTTTTCTAATTGATATACAGCTGTCACATGACTTAGCTCTTTCCCAGCCTGTCTGCAGGGAAACGTAAGCAGGAGGAGCTTCTAATCCTCTGCTGCTGGTCACGTGTTCAAAATAAAAAAACAGCCTTTGGCATACAGAGTAAAAATAAATAAGTAATATCAATAAACAGTTTTAAATTGGCATACAAATATATATTTGAAATTAAATCTTTATTATTTTGTGGAAGTAACATGGTATGTGTGGATTTCTGCCAGTCACAGGGTGTGTCATGCCCCTCCAGCCTGTGTCTTAGAATAAGAGGGAGGTGAAGCCTCCAATAATCTACATGTAATATCCCGCCCCCATTGGGTTTAGCTGGTTAGTGGACATGGAGGAGGGAGGGAGTGGGCTATCATTTACCACATGTGTGACTCTATAGTCACATGGGCTACTCAAATGTAATAGGTAGGAAATGCGCACCATAGAAACTGACTGAAAAATAAGCATGTGCAGAGTTGAATTGGGGACATGGACAGAAGGGGGAGACAGAGAGCAGCAGAATCAACCAGTTTTTTTGCAGGATACAGAAAACGAATGTCATAGTGACCAACTGAGTATGGACAGCAAGTAATATGCCATTTATATTTTCCAGGATGTGGGTTTAGTGCCACCTTAAACACAAACACGGTGCATAATTATTCAGTTATTGATGTATACTGATAAGATTATATTAAGCAAATCACATTCACATCACATCCGCAGATTTCCTTCAAGAGAAAAGCTCTTTCCTGATGCCGACAAGCAGGACTGCCTTCTGCATGTTTCTTGCTTGTCTTTATGGAAATGATCCTTTCTAGAACATTAACATAAGGAGAATAGTAAATGTCTGCAAGTTTCAGCAGCAATTTCTAACCATTTAATGTGTCCATCTTGTACTGTCACTTCCTTTGTAAATGTCAGCAGAAAAGCCAACAGTACCCCAGGAGAATCAGCTACTGCAAAGCTATTAATTCTTTCCTAATGTAGGGATGGCATATAATGCTCTATATATATAAGTCCTGTCACAGAACTATCTCAATAGAATGTCTCCAGTACACCATTAATGTGCAGTCTGCTGCTGTATCAAATCCAGTCGGCTCACCAGCACTGTGCTATGTCACAGAAAACTAGGAAGCATTTGAGTAAATTGCAGTTCTTTGTAGGATTACCTGAAGAGAACCAGACACAACTAGGCTTGTACAACAATTTGAATACTGTAAGTTTGTAGGTTTAAATATGAAAAATTCTAATTGGCCTGCTTAATTACGTTTACTTTGTTTGAGCTTGTCCTATAAAATATATAAAATATTTTATAGGACAATAAGACAAGATACAGCCCAACCTGTGCCCAAGATGTGGCTAATCTAGGCACTTGCTGGTGAATTCTTTTTTTGACAAATCCCGGAAAATGCAATACCTGGCCCACTCCTTCAACATAGTGTAGGGGCTGTGATTGAACATATGACTGATGAGTTCATGAGGTGTGTTGTAATAGTGACTCCTGTTGCTTCCACACTCAAAAGATGTCATGGATGATGTCATGACTGTCAGCATTAGAAGTATAACTTAAAAGCCTAATAATGCCAAACTATTTAACCACTTAAGGACCAGCCTCGTTTTGGATTTTAGGTGTTTACATGTTTAAAACAGGTTTTTCTGCTAGAAAATTACTTAGAACCCCCAAACATTATATATGGTTTTTCTTCTAACACCCTAGAGAATACAATAGCGGTCATTGCAATACTTTTTTTTGCACCGTATTTGCGTAGCGGTCTTATAAGCGCACTTTTTTTGGAAAAAATTCACTTTTTTGAATAAAAAAATAAAACAACAGTAAAAGTTATCCCAATTTTTTTTATATTGTGAAATATAATGTTACGCCAAGTAAATTGATACCCAACATGTCATGCTTGAAAATTGCGCCCGCTCGTGGAATGGCGTCAAACTTTTACACTCAAAAATTTCCATAGGCGACGTTTAAAAAATTCTACAGGTTGCATATTTTGAGCTACAGAGGAGATCTAGGGCTAGAATTATTGCTCTCGCTCTACCGGTCGCGGCGATACCTCACATGTGTGGTTTGACCACTGTTTTCATATGCGGGCGCTACTCGCGTATGCGTTCGCTTCTGCGCGCGAGCTCGTCGGGACGGGGGGGTTTTAAAAATGTTTTTTTTTTTACACTGTTTAAAAAAAAAAAAAAAATTGTGTCACTTTTATTCCTATTACAAGGAATGTAAACATCCCTTGTAATAGAAAAAAGCATGGCAGGACCTCTTAAATATGAGATCTGGGGTCAAAAAGAACTCAGATCTCATATTTACACTAAAATGCAATTAAAAAAAAAAAAAAAAGTCATTTAGAAAAATGACATTTGAAAAAATATGCCTTTAAGAGGCGTGGACGGAAGTGACGTTTTGACGTCGCTTCCGCCCAGCAGTGTCATGGAGCCGAGTGAGCGCCATCTTGGCCTCACTAATCTCCAGAAACACCACGGCACAGGACGCGATCGCCTCCGCCGCTACCGACGGCTCCGGTAAGCGGCGGAGGGCACCGGATCGCGGCGGGAGGGGGGGGGCCTCTCCCGCCACCGATAAAAGTGATCTCGCGGCGAATCCGCCGCAGGGACCACTTTTATCTGAAAGCCGGCCGCCGCACGTAAACGGGGATACCGGGGTTATGGCAGCTAGCTGCTGCCATAACGATATCCCCGTTCAAACTTAGGACGTACATAGTCGTGCGGCGGTCGGGAAGTGGTTAATATATTTTAATCAGTTATCTGCAAGTTTTTCTACTTCTAATATACTTTATTAAATATAGGTTGTAATTGGCAAAGCCAATTCTTTTCATAGAAACAATTTTTTTGTTTTATACATGTTTTTGTAACGCTTTTTTTTTCGTCTAGGGGTTCAGGGACCCGAGATATACTCACCTAATCCTCCCAGTGCAAGGCTGTTCCCTTCGGCTCCTGCTCCCCACGTGGTCTAGTGGTCTTGTGTGGTGGACAGTTCCTGACGTCATCACGTCCACAAACCAATTCATGGGGGAGCACCATTTTCCAGAAGGTTGAAGGATCAGGTGAGTATAGACTCTGTGTTCAACCCTAGACAAAACGAGCAGTTAACCCATTCAGTGTGTGCACAGCCCCACTGCACGGGAAAACGTTTTTTTTTGCCCAAAGTTGGGCTTAAACTTTTTTGTCTGAGTTTGAGTATAGATCTATGTTTGTCCCAAATCCTTCCCATATAAACTTATTCTGCACTAGTTTTCTTTCTCATTTCCCTCATTCTTACGAGCAAAACCAGATCTTTTTTGCTAGAAACTTTATGTTACTAATCAGTCGCTATTCATCCTCTTCCTGATGTATTTTAATTGGTCATTGCATTAAACGAATATGGGGGGAATGTCCAAAAGTGGACACCATAGGTCAAACTCTCAGCAGTCAGGCTGTTACAATAAAATAAGGAAGCTCAGAAAACAAACATACAATTTATCAAATTGATTGATAAACACAATAAGTTAAATGGGACAGGTCCAATTTGAAGTACACTATATCATCCGTAGTGGCAGAAGCCAAAGCAGGGCCCTAGTGGGAAAAGCTACCCTTAAAATTTGTACAACTGTGACAGGATTTGCTTGGCATTAAACTGAAACTCTGTATCACATTGCTCACTTTTTTACTCTCAGTTATGTACATGGCTGCTTGCATTAAAGTGGGATATGTCATGGCTGAAGCAAGAAGAAGAAGAAGAAGAAGCTGTCTGGTCTGAAGACCTATAACAACCTGACAAAGGTCAAACTCATTCCCACTCAATACAAAAGCAATTCACTTTTGTTAGGGATTCTCTTCAATGAATAATGTAATACAAAGATGAGCAAGTATCCCCAGTCAGCCAATCAGAATGAAGATGTTAAGCACCATAAATAGTGGTGGCAGTGGGATGCTGATTAATGCACTTTGCTCACTGCCTATGAGCCAGATCTTTATTACATTGTAAAATTCTGCATGGTAGATTTGTGTTTTGGTAGTTAGCAGTCAAATCACATATGAGAAAATTTGTAGGCACACTATTTATCTATTAACTGCTTTGCTATCCTATGTATTTATCAGCATGATACGTAGATGTGGAGACCACAGAGACAGTGTTGTCATGGTGATAGAAGATGCAGTCTAGACGTTCACCTCCTACGATTTCATGCTCTATGAATGTTCATTTACACCAATAAAAACTAACTGAATCACTAAAGGCTGCTGTTTTTTGCATCATTCATGTAACTCCTAAATTGCACTCAAGTCCATTTCCCCCAGTGCTAGAAACTTCATGACTTATAGCCAGTATCTTCACCTACACACAGAATACTACTAAACATACACAGTATATAAATAAAATAGGATTTTTGACATACCGTAAAATCAGTTTCTCTGAGTTCATTGACAGACACAGAGCTTCCTTATTCAGAACCATAGGGTTATATCGCCTACCGTCGTAGGTGATATACACCACGCTCTCCGCTATAGGCTTTCAGTTTTGTCACAAGCAGTGTCAGAAGCATTAAAAACTCCATAGAGGGAGTGGGTTCCATGTCTGTCAATGAACTCAGAGAAACGGATTTTACGGCAAGTCAAAAATCCTATTTTCTCATTCGTTCATTGACAGACACAGCGCTTCCTTATTCAGAACCATAAGGATGTCCCAAAGTAGTGCCAAACATGAGGGGTGGGGCAGCCAACAAAAGAACAGGCCAACCAGACAATCTGGAGCTCAACGAAAACAACTGGAGCCCAACTTGAACAGCAAGAAAACCCCTTCATGAGGGAAAAACCCTCTAGACCGCAACCTGCAGAATATTGCGGCAAAAAAAGGCATACCCAGGTGCCAGCACATCCACAAATTTTGTGAAAGTGTGCACCGACGACCAGGTGGTCGCCTTGCACACTTGAGTCACTGATGCCTGATGACAGAAGGCCCAGGAGGCACTCAGTGCCCAAGTAGAGTGCGCCTTCACTGGGAAGGGAGGAACCTGACCCTGACAGAAAAGGCCTGAGTCACTGTCTGATCCATCTAGAAATGGTCGCCGAGGAAGCAGACAGCCCCTTCTTTGGCTCGTCCGCGATCACGAACAGGGAGTCTGACCTCCAAAAGGCTAGCGCCACCATTTCCGACACCCTGCGAGCAGAGGTGATAGCCACCAAGAAGGCCACCTTCTGTGAGCAGGGAAATTTCTTGAATATTTTCAAACTGAGGCTTCTGTAGAACCGAAAGCACCAGATTCAAGTCCCATGGTGGCAAGGGAGATCGCACCCGTGGAACCACATGTCGCACCCCCTGAATGAAGGTATGCACCAGGGAATGCGAAGCCAGGGGACATTGAAAGAAAACCTCCAAAGCCGACACCTGGCCCAAAATTGGAGCCACCGAAAAGGAACATGGGTGAAACTCCACTGACTCCATGAAATGTACGCTTTCCACCTCCGATGATATACCTTCCTGGAAGTACACTTCCTAGCCTTGAGTAGTGTCGGAATCACCGATGCAGGTAAGCCTCTATCCTTCAACACCTGGCTTTCAACAGCCAGGCCGTTAAAGCCAGCGATGGTAAAGCAGGGTGGAAGATCAGCCCTTGGGATAGCAGATCCTCCCAGAGAGGCAGCCGCCAGAAGGCGTCTGCGCCCAGAAGCACCAGGACAGACAAGGCCAGTCCGGGGCCCCTGGAATGACCGGAATTCCTTCAGCCTCGAACCTGCGTAACAGCCAAGGCAGAAGCTTGAGAGGAGGAAAGGCGTAGATCAGACGATACTGGCCCCACAGAGTGACCAGAGCGTCTGAGGCGTCCGCGAGAGGGTCCCGAGACCTGGTCACAAACCTCTGCACCTTCCTGTTGACCTGGGATGCCCTCAGATCTACCTCTGTAGAGCTCCAATGCAGACATATCTGCTGAAATACCTCCTGATGAAGGGACCACTCCCCTTGGTCCAACACTTGTCGACTGAGGTAATCCACCTGCCAATTGTCCTCCCTCCAAATGTGGACGGCGGAATTGACTGAGACAAAACGCTTTGCCCACCGAAGAATGCCTGCTACTTCCAGGCCCACTAACACACTCCTTGTTCCTCCCTGGTGGTTGACATAGGCCATCGCCGTGGCATTGTCCGACTGGATCCATATCGGGAGCCCCTGAAGTCGATCCGTCCAATGATCCAGACAGAGTCTGATCACCCGGAGTTCCAAGATGTTCATAGGTAGCCTGGATTCCTCCAACGTCCAGCGACCCTGAGCCGAGCTCAGGTCCAGGACTCCTTCCCACCCGGACAGACTGGCATCGGTGGTGACAACTGTCCAGTACAGAGGGAGAAAGGGTTTCCCCCGGGGGGAGAGCCGGGGAACGAAACCACCAGATCAGGGACCCTTTGGTTCCTTGGCTCAGCTTAATCTGACTGTCCAGAGACCCTGGACATATGTCACATTTTAACAAGATCTCCTTTTGCAGGGGTCTCGTATGTAACAGCAAACAGGACCGCCTCGAACGTAGACACCATCAGGCCTAGCACCCGCAAGACCAAAGGGTAACGCCGCAAACTGATAATGCTTTTCCGAGATGGCTTGTGAGTGCCAAAAGGGACGGCACCTCCACCGCAGCCGCATCCTCCATTTTTAAAGTTTCCTGCACAGATGCAATCAGTGCGTCCACCAGCGCCTTCTCGTGCTCAGCCACCAGGGCAGTGGAATCATCCTCACTGTCCAAAAAATCTAGGAGCGCAGCCGCAGACCCCGCAGGGTGGGCCCTGTCCACGGCAGCCGAATCAGATTCAGGATCTGATGAGACAGATGAAGCAGGGGAAGGCGGGGGACGTTTCTTGCTAGTCCGCCGCTCAAGAGCCACCTCCACTCGAGACACAAAGGACTCCAGGGCCACCATCAGTGCGTCAACGGATGGCTGGGACCCAGAGGGACCTGCAGCCTCTGATAGGGGGTCAGGTGGGGAAACATGCTCCTGAGACTCCATAGGGAAAGAAGAGACCCCACACGCAAAGGGTCAACCCCCACGTCGGTAGCGCTACCGGAACACCAGGACAGCCTGCAGCAGAGAGAGGAAGGGAGCCAACAAAAACTCACCACCCTACCGGCATAGCGCTTGCTGCCTCAGGTGCAGACCCGCGCAAGCGTGGCGTCCGAAAAAGAGGATAACACAGGAGTCAGCACCGAGTTAAAAGGAGGAGCTTCAGCTTGCTAAAAATGCCGTCTGGGAAACACTAATGGCCGCCACTGCCTGAGCACAAAAAACACCAAATCATGGCCGCCGAGCTACACAAACCTGATCGCCAGCAATAAGAATTCAGCAGGCACTAGGGGGAAAAGATACCGGCTACGGCAAAATGGCCGCCTGCTGCACTACACGAGGCTGACACAGACCCCAGGAAAGCCCCTGAAAGAAAGAAAGAGAGGATCTGGGCACCGGACCCCTGGGAGTGCCCAGTGCCTAAGCACTGCACCTGGCAGCGCGCACCCCCTGCCCACCAGTACTCAACCCCATCCTCCAGGATCATTCATGACAACACACTACCCCATATAGAGGAGGGAGCGGGAAAGGGGAGCTACCAGGGGACCTCCAGGGATCATCCACCCCAGGAAGAGAAGGTGCAAGGTGGCGGGAAACCCGCAGGACTGACTGACCGACCCAGGGAGGGGCCCGCGTCCACCGCAAACCCACCAAGGGGAGAGAGGGGACATTTACTCACCATACCAGTACCAGGCGGGCACCGCTTCAGACAGAACCTCCTTGCCACCGAAGTGGGGGGCTGACGGCCATGAGGGATGCTGCGTCTCGAGCCGAGACTCGGTCGTATGTGACCTCGCGAGACATTTAACTTGCAGGGCCAGCCCCCGTCCAGTTGGGCTATTTTGCAGCCGACCTAGCGCATAGCTGCGGTCTGCACACACTTGCTGGCCAGACTGGGGAGACCACTGGATCAAATGTGCAGCCCGTCGCCCAGTCCGGCAGTTGATTGCAGATCTCACAGGAAAAAATCCAGGAAAAAAACAACAAACAAAAGAAAAAAAAATTGACAGGACTAGAGATCCCAGCAGGGAACTAGGTCCTTAACTCCTGACTAGGCAGAAAAAAACTGAAGGCCTTTAACAGAGAGGGGGGTTTATGTCACCTAGGACTGCCCATGAGCATAGCCAAGTCTTTTTTCTGCCTAGTGTCCTACTCCTGTAGGGGGAGATATAACCCAATGGTTCTGAATAAGGAAGCGCTGCGTCTGTCAATGAACGAATGAGAAATATTTTTTACACAGACTATTAGTCATTATAAACCCTCTTATGACAGTCTATGGCAAATCCTACATAGTTGTATAAATAGTCTTCAAAAGTGAGTGCTAAAACATACAGATTATATTATTATCATACAGGATTTATGTAGAGCCAACAGTTTCCACAGCACTTTACAATATAAGAGAAACAGTACACTTACAATACAATTCATTACAAGAGGGTTAGGAAGGCCCTGCTCATGAGAGCTTATAATCTAATAGAGATGTCATTTGTCAGCTTTGTTAGGCTTTGGGAAAGTCTCCTCTACGTTCTTCAACTACCTGTGTCAATATTTTTTAAGAAAGTGTCCCACGTGTGTATACGTGAACGCCCTCGCTCTCTGTCAGAATCTGCAGAGAATGCAGCCATGCGGGGATCCACCCACCTGGCCGGCCGCGTCACTTATTTACAGAGCTCTGTGAATTGAAAAGGACAAGATCCAGCAGCCTTTGTGGCTGTTGGCTTGTAGTTCTCAATGAACTACCATGGCAATGTTGAGCACTGTGGTAGTTCATTGATGCTTCCTGTTAATGTGTAACTGCTTGGTCATACGATGTATGGCCAAACAGCTTACACACAGAGCCTTTAGGAGCCCTGCATAGCACCCACGTTCTGCTGATCGTGGATGCAATGATTTGAGGTTCCCAATGAAAAAAAAAAACAATAATAAATGCACATTTTTTTACCTGCAAAAAGATTTGCATTTGTTATTTTTTTTAAAAAGGTGAACTTATCCTTTAAGATGTGTTCTTTCTTCAACCACTTTAATAAACAATGCAATTAGCATTCTAATCTTACCCAAAGTCCTGCATGCAAATAACGCCATTGCACTCTGCAGTCTGTCTGGTCTAATGGCTTGTACCAATAACACCTAAAAAACACAAACAATACATTAGTGAAGCAGTTGAGAAGATATTAATGTACCTCTAACATATTTCTTTACCCTCTATACAAAAATACAGGGGGAATTTTCCAGATGTAAAGATAAATCCACTATGACCAAAGATAACTGGTGTGGCCCCATATCAAAAGGTTTATAGTTTTGATTTTCAGGGAATAATGTCATGTTTGAGTTCTACTAAAAATGAATGCTTCACATACAGTGCCTTGAAAAAGTATTCATACCTCTTGACATTTGCAACATTTTGTCATGTTACAACTAAAAACGTAAATGTATTTTATTGGGATTTTATGTGATAGATCAACACAATTTGGCACATAATTGTGAAGTGGAAGGAAAATGATAAATGGTTTTCAATTTTTTTTTTACAAATAAATATGTGAAATGTGTGGAGTGCATTTGTATTCAGCCCCCTGAGTCAATACTTTGTAGAACTACCTTTTGCTGCAATTACAGCTGCAAGTCTTTTTGGGGTTGTCTCTACCAGCTTTGCACATCTAGAGAGTGACATTTTTGCCCATTCTTCTTTGTAAAATAGCTCAAGCTCTGTCAGATTGGATAGAGAGCGTCTGTGAACGGCAATTTTCAAGTCTGGATTTAGGTCTGGACTTTGACTGGGCCATTCCAACATATAAATATGCTTTGATCTAAACCAAGGCATACAATAGAAAAAAGTCAACCTCTGTATCTCTACAGGGATCAACAAAAGTGGCTACTTTAGGCAACAATGAGTCAACACCGGAGTATGTATATAAAAATATGAATGTATTTATTAATTAAAATGCTGCTTCAGTACACATTAAATGCATCCACATGCAGGGCGTGAGCTCATGCACGTGCTGTGCACCACCAGGTGCTATAATGAAGCACTACCTTGGTGGGCACTATGGTTAGTGAATACTAATCAAACAGAAAGGCAAGGTCACATGAATCTAAACAAACGAAAAGACAAGGGACATACATATAACACAACCACAGATACAGACAGTCCGGACGCCGGCAAACCACTCCAGTGAAACTGAATACACTCACCACAAGGTGGACTCCATTACCATCCACCGGATAGGCAATAGGTGTGGGGACCAATCCCCATAAGTGTACCCAAGCAGGGGTGTACTCAGTGTCACTGTGAGTGCTCCCTCTCTGATGACATATAACCCTGGATGGCAATGATAAACTGGGGCCAAGTGAACATTTATAGCAGAATACTTAATGCAGTCGCCTGTATGTGGCTGGGTTCAAAGCATTATCCCCGGCCTGAAAGCGGTCATGTGACGCCGGCCGGACGACACGCCCACTCCCCCATCGTTTACCGTCACGGTGAAGGAGACGGAAGCTAGCAAAAAACAGAGAAGACAGGTACACCTACCGGCCTTACTGTTCTACTGCTCCACAAGGGTCACGGCGAATAATAACTCAAGTGCCCCCAAGGACCATATGGTGATGAGCGGAAATAGCACCAGCACATGCAAGCACAGAGGACAACACCAAATGTGCGGTAATGTGAAACAAGGCTTTAATATGGTGATCCATCTACGCTGACCGGCCAGGTGGTAACGTTAATCTTGCTTCTATACCCTCTTCATCCTTCACCTGTTACTTCTACCTGCAGATACCTACCCACTAACATCTGCTGTTACTATTTAGGCCAGCATTAAGGGCTTTACATGCCCCTAAAATATGTGCACCATATGGCTATAAAGCAATTGATGACTTAATGGACACCCTTGTTGTGGGATTGGACTGCCTTATATGACTGTATAGATGGTTTGGCGGATCAAGAGGCCACTGCATTTAGTAGCTGCCATGCGCTGTGTGTTTAGAGGGTTCTGATAACAGCCTCTTGAACTTCCAGGCCGGGGATAATGCTTTGAACCCAGCCACATACAGGCGACTGCATTAAGTATTCTGCTATAAATGTTTATCATTGCCATCCAGGGTTATATGTCATCAGAGAGGGAGCACTCACAGTGACACTGAGTACACCCCTGCTTGGGTACACTTA
This sequence comes from Aquarana catesbeiana, assembly GCF_042186555.1. Taxonomy (NCBI): domain Eukaryota; kingdom Metazoa; phylum Chordata; class Amphibia; order Anura; family Ranidae; genus Aquarana; species Aquarana catesbeiana. Next base: position 81,491,276 of record NC_133325.1, on the reverse strand, counting down.
TGGGGATTGGTCCCCACACCTATTGCCTATCCGGTGGATGGTAATGGAGTCCACCTTGTGGTGAGTGTATTCAGTTTCACTGGAGTGGTTTGCCGGCATCCAGACTGTCTGTATCTGTGGTTGTGTTATATGTATGTCCCTTGTCTTTTCGTTTGTTTAGATTCATGTGACCTTGCCTTTCTGTTTGATTAGTATTCACTAACCATAGTGCCCACCAAGGTAGTGCTTCATTATAGCACCTGGTGGTGCACAGCACGTGCATGAGCTCACGCCCTGCATGTGGATGCATTTAATGTGTACTGAAGCAGCGTTTTAATTAATAAATACATTCATATTTTTATATACATACTCCGGTGTTGACTCATTGTTGCCTAAAGTAGCCACTTTTGTTGATCCCTGTAGAGATACAGAGGTCGACTTTTTTCTATTGTATGCCTTGGTCTTTTTCGGCTATAGCAACATTACCAGATTTCGGTAAATGCTCTAAGGGTACATTATTATTTTTCCCTATCACCTGGTTATGTATACAGTAGGACCTGGTTTTACCCTCTTTCCCTTTGTTTGATCTAAACCATTCCATTGTAGCTCTGGCTGTATGTTTACGGTCATTGTCCTGTTGGAAGGTAAACCTTCGCCCCAGTCTCAAGTCTTTTGCAGACTCTA
>NC_133325.1:81048703-81167613 GCF_042186555.1 Aquarana catesbeiana | reverse complement strand
ACATCAGCCGAGGGGGATGAGGATCCACTCACACAGGACAAACCTTAAGGTCTCCAAAGACAGAAAAAACTCGAAATCTGACCAAAGATGGTCAGTTTTGGCTGAATAAAAAAAAAAAAATAGATATCTCCATCTACTTAAACAAGGCAAATGGAGGACTCCTGCCCACCGGACACCGTATTTTGACATCAGAACCTACCATTGTCAGAATAAACTGATCAGCGGCTGCAGCCACTGATCAACAAAAGGTTTCCAACATGTCCCTTCAACAGAAGTCGGTCGAACAGGCATGCAGCAAGTAGCCCCTGAGGCATTAACCTTGTGCCTAAAATCACTTCCAACCTACCCCAACAATGTCCAATTCAGAGGGGTTCAGATGAGGTACTCCAAAAACCAGGCAAGGGATGACATGCCAGATAGCAGTCTTGATTGAAAAAAAAAAAAAAAAAAAAGTGATAGTAAAAATAGGTTAGTCTTTAACATGGCAGAGATAAAGAAAAGGAATCCATCCTTCCAAGGGGCTAAATACTGAGGCATACTGGTAGTAGGAGGGGTATCCTGGGCTGAACTATAATTTCTTTGTTTGTTTGCATTGTCCAGTCCTCTTGTAGACAGCAGTATATCCCAAAGGTTAAAGTCTTTCTGTGTCCCCAAATGGACAAGAAAGAAATTACATTTTGCCATTTAAACTGACTTGATGACCTGGCCTACCTGCTAAATGGCTCCAATTTTCATCCTGGGAAATCATCTTGTTCACCCAGCTGCCCAGCAAAAATGCCAGTATTACTCAAATGGCCCTGAATCTAAAGAAAAGTCAGTTTGATATGTTCATTGGTTTGAGCAGTTGCTTCTGTGAATCCACTGTAGTTATGTCTACACACACAATGTGAACAGCAGTGGTCAAAGAATCGTGTAAAAAAATAACTTCATTGCAGTGGATTAAGTAAAGTTCAAATGAAGGCGCAGACATTTTTCCCAGCAGCACCATTTCCTGGAACGCTCTTCGCTGGCTTATTCTTTACAAACAGAATAAGCCACCTAAAAATCACAAATTGTGAAAATCTACTCCATTAGTATAGAAGCAGTCTTTCAACGTCCTCATCGCCCCAGTGTAAGTCGCATTCCTAAATCCTTAACTTTAGCGTCGCAATGGAGATCTTACCTGCGTGGCCCTGTAGACAGAGTTTGCAGGAAAAAGTGTTGGCTATGTCCTGCACCTCCTGTCTATGTTGGGTGCTCACAGATCGAGGGGCATACACATACAGGGCAGTAAGAGCAGGACGTGGCCAGGGCTTGCTTATGCAAAGGCTCAGTGGTCCTAGGCAGGGCCACACAGTGAAGATCTACAAAGTGGGAATATGGGTGAATATTTTTTTTGGCGAGCTTACACGGAGAGTGATGTGGTGATCCTTTAAAGAACAACTTCACTGAAAGCAGTCAATGGCTGTCCCTTACTTGATATTATTTTCTGTCTCACAAGAAAGGTCAGGGGTCTCTGCTACAAACCTATTACTATTTGTTCCTAACAAAAGACACTGCAGGTCAGGGACCACAGCTACAAAAGGAAGAGTACCTATTACCATTTGCTCTCAGCAAAAGACACTGCAGTAGAGTGAAGCTCAGCCTTAAATACTAGACAAACCCGATTGAAATGCAGAGCGCACCTTAAATCGATCCATGACTGCAGATAACCTTCGGAACAAATCCTCTGCTTTACTGAACACGGTGATGAGGCCATTAGCATTCCTGTCAGGCATTGCAGTAAAAATTGGCTCTTCGCCGGTCTCGCTCAGGCCCCGAAACTGGTTCGGAATAGAAATGAATCTTTTCATATCTCGGTAATATTTGGCACGGATTTCTTCATAGGGAGGTTTAAACTGTAATCTTCCTTGCCTGCAATAGATCAGCCATCAGTACCATAAGCTGATGTTTGTGCTATTCTGCATCTATTTCAAGACACAAAATGTTTCTTACTTAAAGGTCAGATCAATGGTAATTTCTGGGAGATTTTCGTTAAGTGCCTCCAGGCCCATTTGATACTGATGCTCGAGAGCCTTGTAAAGCTGATGATCCCAGTGTTGGCGCCAGGCCTTCATGTCGCTTGACCGCATCCCCTAAAACCCAAAATAGCAAAATGAAGAGAAAAATATAATCAAAAACAGCTTGCATGAGAATAGTGAGACAATGTTATATATAATATATATATATATATATATATATATATATAGTCCAATCTAGAGGACATTTGAGTTAAAGCTGCATTCTAAGCACACATTAATGTAGCTCTGTAATCATTTTAACCCCTTCATGTCTAAGCCTTTTTCTGATACTTATTGCTTACAGATTAAAATCTGTACTCTTTGCTAGAAACCCTAGAGAATACAATGGCGATCGGTGCAATATTTTATGTCACACTGTATTTGCGCAGCGATCTTTCAAATACAATTTTTTTGGAAAAAATACACTTTCATTAATTTAAAAAAAAAAAAAAAAAAAAAAAAAAAAAAAACAGTACAGTTAGCCCAATTTTTTTGTATAATGTGAAAGATGATATTAAGCCAAGTAAATAGATACCTAATATGTCATACTTTAAAATTGTGCACATGCGTGGAATGTCGACAAAGTACAGTACTTAAAAATCTCCATAGGTGAAGCTTTAAAAATTTCTACAGGTTACCTGTTTAGAGTTACAGACGAAGTCTTGTGCAAGAACTATTGCTCTCGCTGTAACGATCGCAACAACATCTCACATGTGTGGTTTGAACACTGTTTACATTTGCGGGCAATACTTACGTATGCGTTCACTTCTGTGCACGAGCATGGAGGGATGGGGCACTTTAAATTTTTTATTTATTTTTTCTTATTTATTTTTAATTTTTTCAATGTCCCTTTAAATTATTATTTTTTTGATCACTTTTATTGCTGTCACAAGGAATACAAACATCCCTTGTGACAGTAATAGGCAGTGACAGGTACTCTTTATGAAGAGATCTGGGGGCCCCAAATCCCTCCTTTGCACTTAAAAGCATTCAAAATGCCAGGTTTGGCTGTTTTGGATGCTGTCATTTTTTTCTGGTGCCTTTAAGTCTTCAGTAAACTGGAAGTGATGTCATGACTTCGCTTCCGGGTTACTAGATCTAAGACGCAATCCCCCCCCCACCAGAACTAGTGTCCCCATTGGAAGATTTACCCTTTATTACTTTTCTGGGGACAACCCAAAATTTGGGATTTTCTTTTACTTTCACCTTCAATAATAACAGTAAAAAGGACAAATAGGAGAGAGTGAATCTCCCCAACAGGAACACAGACACCAATAAAAACCTGACAGGTCGGTGGTACCGCCCCTTCTGACATCACGTGATGTCAGAAGGGGGCGGTGCCACCATGTGACATAGCTGGGTGGCCCTGCCCCTTGCCTACAGAAGAGCTGCCTTCTACGAACAAATGAACATCTGATGTTCGAGTCGAACTTGCGCTCGACTCTAACATCTGGCTCATCCCTACTGACAGGTATAAAATTGCCGGCACATTCTGCTTCGTCCAAATACAAGCTGCCCTAACGGGCAAAATTCTGGCATGTATGGTTAGTGTCATTCCCTCACATTCCTAACTCACACTTCTACGAGTGTCGATCTCCTAGGTCATGCACAGCACTCAGTGATTCATCCTACAGACATCTACATCTGTCCTGTATCCTGTAGTGATATGTAAGCTGCTAAGAGAAACCACTGAGCGCTGCAGGGGACCAGGGAAAAATGACACTCCAAAGTTTTGTTTTCCCGTTGGAACCCAGGGTTTTTGTTTTCCCGTAGGAACCCAGGGTTTTTGTTTTTTCCATGAACAGAGAGGCATTCTAATGACATGGGCAGTGGAAAAGGCAAGTATTCACAGTCTTCTTTTGCAAGTATATCTGTTTGAAGTTTGTTTAATTTTAATGACAGGGTCACTTTAAAAAGGTATTGCTTATGAAATGGATTTAATGACTTATGTTGCTTTAGTTTTCACCCATAGAAGACTTTTGCCCTACCCGATATTCAAGATCAGAGAAAACGGTGCGCATTTCCACAAGGCCATCTTTCCATCGCTGTTGTTGACGGAGTAAATCAACATTCATAAGAGCAACAACCTGCATAAAAAAAGAGACACTTAGATAAATTTTCTTATGATCAATACAACCAAATTAGGTCCTCCTACATTTTAACCAGCTGGCAAAATCATGATTGCTTACTGGGTATTGCAAGCTTCCCCCAAGTGTCACTCAAAACATAAGCATATTACTCTTCCATTCAGAGCTACTTAGGCGAGCGAGTGGTGAGCAAATGAATGCTGTCAAAACTTGCGAGTATATCCGCCAATCGGCCAAAAGGTGGATAGGATAAACAGAGGAGGAGTGGGTGGAAGCAAGTTTTCAAAGGTTTTCAAAGCAAGTTTTCAAAGGTTCAACGAATGCTGGGATAGGCGGAGCACAGGGGAGTACTTCCTGTATTTTAGTTCTTCCACAGGAAGCTGGATGGTCAGTTAGTAATGATGTAAGTGGCCACCATTTTGGTTGATTTAAGCAAGGCACACAAGTGCAAAATCTTAGTTAAAAACAATAACAGTATTAATATTGCAGCCTCTATATCAATAAAAGACAAAGTGACATGGGGTCCAGTAGATTAAATGACGGCACTCGGTGGGGAACCAGCAATCCGACACTTCTGGAAGTGTGGGAGTGATGACTAGAGTTTATTTTGAATATTTTATCAACAGAATCACTTTTTATTTAAGTTTGTTACCAGTCATGAGTGAATACTAAATGTACCAAAGTTCTAATGAAGTGTTTTCGCTCCCTCTCTCCTTCTGCCAGTCATAAGTGACAGTTTACCTTCTCACAGAAGTCAAAGTGCTTTTTCCGGAGTTTCCTGTTCTCAGTGGATAGCTGTTCAGCTGCACTCTGGAGCTTCTCAATATAACTTTGCAGCTCTTTAGGACTGTCCCATGTTATATGTGCCTTATTATCCTTCTCACCAGAATTTGCCCTGGAATTCTGTCAGAAAGCATGAACATTAATACATCTCAAAAGGAATAAGAGGAAAAATCTGTGTATATGTTCAGTCTTGAAGGATAAGCAACAAATCGCAGAAATCAATCAGTTTTGGCATATTTCAGTTAAACTTCTGTGGCATTGAGTCAGAGCTCCTGATCTAAGATCCATATATTACATCACTGATAATATTGATTCTGGTATCCCATTCTAAATATGACATAAAATGACTTGCAAAAACTTTTTTTTCTTGGGGTACCTAATATTTATTGCAGACAATACATAAAGAGCCCATAAAAAAGTATTATTTTATTATAGGTTTGGATCCACTTTAATAGTGGTTCTAAAGGCAGAAGGTTTTTTTTATCTTAATGCATTCTATGCATTAAAAAACCTTTAGTGTGCAGCAGCCCCCCTAATACTTACCTAAGCCCACCTCGATCCAGCGATGTTGCATGAGAGACTCAGCTGTCCGGGACTCTCCCTCCTGAATGGCTGAGGCACACAGTGGGTGCCATTGACTCCCGCTACTGTCAAAGTCAGTGAGCCAATGGGGAGAGAGTGGGGGCAGGGCCGAGCCACAGCTCTGTGTCTGAATGAACACACAGAACAGCAGCTCGTCTCAGGTGCCCCCATAGCAAGTTGTTTAAAGTGAGGGGCAGTCGACAGGAAGGAGGGGCCAGGAGCTCCAGCCAGGGACCCAATAACAGGAGGATCTGGGCTGCTCTGTGCAAAACCACTGCACAGAGCAGGTAAGTATGACATGTTTGTTATTTTTAAGCAAAAAAAGACAAGACTTTAGTATCACTTTAAGAGAAGAAGGCTACTCCCAGCTTGAAATATAAGCAGCCCCTGCCAGTGATTACAATCAACCTTGAGGCCTTTCCCTCCAATGCCCATGTTCTCGCCCTGGGAGGTAAATGCAGCTTCACTCTGGCATAACTGAGGGTGTGATACAGAAGTTTTTTTCTCTCAGGCCCTCCTAAAGAAGTGGGTTATCCTATTTTTGTAGAATGCGTAGAGAAAGTTAGCCTCACCCCACTGTGTTGCTATATATAATATGATAATGTGTCAGATAACATAAAATTTAGTTGAATTAGCGAACCAATAGTTAAAGAGCTAAGAAAGCAGAGGATTGAAAAAACAGCTAGTAAACCGAGTCATACGTTGTCTTATATTTGATTATATTCATTTGATTTTATTCATTTTGGTACCAAATAAGAAAAAAATATGTTTATATATATATATATATATATATATATATATATATATACACACACACACACACACACACACACACACACACACCTTACCTACCATTAAAGTCCATTATATGTTTTTGCAAATAACGTGTGCATTACATTTTAACATGTAGGCACTGCACAGACTCTGCAGAAGACACTTCAAGCTATCTTTTCTTTATAGATATATATTCATTTTATTTCTATAGTATAATTTATTGCTAGACCCATTTAAACTCACCTTTATTATCTGCTCAAAAGCCAGTGCAGACTTTAACATCATGGGCCGCTGACTTTGTATCATTTGCTGATCTATTGTGTTGTAGAAATGGGCAACCTAAAGACAACATAATTCATCATTTATATCAGATATACATCCTACACACACACAAGCATAAAGGTAAAATGTATACTTTAGCCCCAGGGGTCATTCACATGGATGTATTTAACATGCTTTTTTTGTGGCCAATGTAAAGAAGGGTTAAAAACCCCTGTCAGTTTATACGTTTGTGTCCGTGTACCATTGGAGAGATGACCCTTCCCTTCAAAAACACTGCAAATGTTTAAAGCACAGAAGTGTTTTGCACTCTGTTGGTTTTAGGGACGTCTGTGGTTAATATTGATTGGACTTTGGGCAAACATTTTCTTGGGCCCCCCAACACAGACTTAAGCCGACCATAGATAGTTGCACAGGTTGCAGGAAAGAAAATAGCTTGATTTCCCCATAAGCACAGTGTTGACAGGGGATTACCTTCCCTGGAGCCATTGTGTTTACAGTGACATTGCCAACACAGTGATTATTGCTAGCGGCTATAACAGCCACTAGCGATAATCGCATGTAAAATCTGTGAGGCTGGTTGGACCCAAGTTGATTGATCTATCAAATTGGGTACATTCAGCCTGCCCATACATGGTTCAAATCGCTATTGCTGGCTTTATTTTTAAAAAAACTTTACTTATGTAAACATAAAGATCCACACACTGGTCCACACTCACTGATTGGTCCAGGCTCACTGATTGGTTGCTAGAGGTTACTGCTCATCACTAACACTCACCCATTGGTTGCTAGAGGTTACTGCACATTACTGCTCACCGATTGCCTGCAACTCACAATGTCCTCCGCTGCAAGCAACTCAGGTCCTGACGCTGCTTTCTTAATCTCCCCTCGCTGCTGACAGGAGAAGGGTGAGGGAGAAGAATCCACACAAACAGCCCACTCTGTGTGTCTCTGATCTCTGCGTAGATGATTGGAGAAGGGGGGGGTGAGCGGGGAGCACAGAGAGCCGCTCTTGCCTCACTCCCTGTCATAGTCATTCTGGTCCTAACAGAGGGAGAAGAGTGACTTGCGGGCTCTAGGACATACAGCCCACAGCTGAGCCTCGCCCCTGTCATGGTGTGGTCGCTTGAATTAACCAGCCAGGAGAGCAAGCAGGGGATTGGCTGCACCTGCTAAACCTGGAAAAGTATTTGCATGGGCTCAAGGGGCAGCTGCTTTAGGCCCCACAACTATGACTGAGTCCAGGGCAGCTGCCCCTTTTGCCCCGCATTAAAGATGGCCCTGGTTGGCTTCAGGAGTCCAAAGTCTTTAACAGTGCAATATTACTGAATGATTGAGTAAGAAAAACAAAATGGCAGGAGATTTCATGACCAGACTAAGTAACACATGACTGGCTTTCCTCCCATCCCAATCACAGTGCTCTCTCAGAAGCATTGGCTCCATCCCATGACCTACATGGACCCTAAATTATGGGCTAGGGTGTGCCCAGCTATGTGGTGTATAACAGAGAATGATTGGCAGCCTGCTCTCCCTTATAAATGGACCCATCAGTGTTTATTTGTAAGGTAAAGACTAGTATTTAGTATAAAAACAGATATAAAACAATAGTTTAAAAACCGTATTGAACATTTTCCTCAAGCCATTATAGATTTCCTTTAAAGCAGTACGTTTCACTTGAAATGTGCAGTTGCTGAAGAGTGAGCCCACCAAAAGGTTTATTTTGTCTCTTCAGTGGGAAAATCTCTCAGCCTAAGTTGCCAGGGTCTGCACACCTGCTGCATCTATTCCAAGGATGTCCCATCATTCCGGAGGAATTTTAATTTGTTTTATATGATGAAGAATACAACAATGGGAAGCAGAACACCCACAACTTTAGGAGTTTTCTTTGCCTTTCTTCTATATCAAGTAGAGTGCTTTTTTTTCTGATAATTTTGGTGGAACTTGATGGACATAGGTTTTTTCCCCCCATCTTAAAGTTGAACAATAAACTGAATTAATTTTATTTCTCTAAAGCACATGTGACAAACATGGCCCACCAGGCCATTTCATGTGGCTCTCACACCTATCCTGTAACTCTGGTTCTCGCCTCATCTACAGTACACCCCCACCTTGTCTCAGCAGTTGGCAGCAGAGAAGAGGATAGAACTACTCCGCCAGATCCTGCATTTCTCCATGCAGCTGTGGAGAGGCCCATCTCTGCCTGCCCCCTCCCCCCACGTCAGCAGCAGAGAGGAGGACATAACTCCTCCTACAGATCCTGTGTCTCTCTGTGCAGCCACAGCATCCCCTCATCTCTGCCTCCCCTTGTCTCAGCATTCAGTAGACTCCAGCAGCTTACTCCAGCCCTCGCCTGGTCCTCCTACAGACCCTGCACTTTCTGCTTCCCAGCTCCACCCCATCTTTTTCCCAACAGCAGCACAGGGTAAAGGGGTGCACTGTGATGTAAGGGAGGATGGGGGACTCTTGACATTTGATGTAAGGGGTGGAAGGTGCTCTGGATATGAGAAGAATACAATTCTAATTGAAAAGGAGGGTTGTACTCCACTTATATCATCCATCATACCATCTTCCTGCCAGATGGGATAGCCCACAGAGTGGCTGAAAAAGCATACCTTCTACTGACCAGTGTGTGATGGATGCACCACAGAGCGTTTACCAACAGATGTACCCTTCCTTGTTTACCTAGATCGTACATGTGCTGTACAGAGGATACTCCGCTTAGAGAGTCCGGTGACATCTAGCCATTCAAGTTCAAAGACCCAGGACTAGGGATAAGAGCCACAGAAACTTACGATCTCTTTAAACAAGAGATCTTAAAAGCTGGTAAGCGGCAGTAATATTACAGGTGGAGGAACTTTCCTGTCACACTCTATCACATCTCCCTTGGTGTTGTGGTCGTATGTCACTACTATTTAGAGGGCTGAAATATCACCACTTGGAACATCACTATGAACTGTATATTCAGCGGGGCTTCTATTTAATAGCCCATTGCAGGGGACTCAACCTGTTTGAGAAGTTTTTGATTTTCACTTTGTTTACATTATTCAATCATTTTCTGCACATTTCACTTGTGATTGCATTCAAATATTTATGTAATAGTGTGACGTATGGAGCTTTCACATCTCCATCCGTTTAGATGAATACTCTTTAAGTCACATTTTTTTGATCACTATTTATATAGCGCAGCTTTTTTTCTTACACATGAAACTTTATTGGAGACTGCTCAGACAGAATACCATGGCCGGACCCTGTTCTGTCTGAGCAATCTCCAAAAACGTTTTTTTGTGGATGATACATCAGTGTGTGACCCGCCTTTTCAGATGTGCATCATCTGCTACAAGACCGCGAGTGGGTTCCGGTCTGCACCTGCCCTTCACAGCCTTATGCCGCGTACACACGAGCGGAATGTCCGACAGAAAAAGTCCAACGGGAGCTTTTCATCGTATATTCCAATCGTGTGTATGACTCATCTGACTTTTTTTTCGAAAATTCTGACGGACCTAGAAAGAAAACATGTTCTAAATTTTTCCGACGGAACCAATTCCTATTGGGAAAACGGATTGTCTGTATGCTGCTCCGACGTACCAAAAACGATGCATGCTCTGAAGCAAGTACGAGACAGAAGCTATTGGCACCTGGCTATTAAACTTTTTCTTTTTCTAGTCACATCGTACGTGTTGTACATCACCATGTTCTTGACGGTCGGAATTTGGTGTGACCGTGTGTATGCAAGACAGCTTGAGCGGAATTCCGTCGGAAAAACCTTCAGAGTTTATTCCGACGGGAAAACCGGTCGTGTGTACGCGGCATAAGTCTTTATATGTTATTATTAAAACCGATAATATTCAAATGCAGAGGCAATTATTTAATATGATAAAGAGTAAAAACATTTATACAGTCTCACAGATACAACCGGCCCTTGGAGGGCAACCATATTGCTGATGCGGTCCGTGATGAAGCTGAGTTTGACACCCCTGCTCTAAAGCCACAAATTATATACTTTCACTTTGTAAGTATTAAATGCCTGTGAAAACCTAGTTATCATTTTGTAAAACGTGGTACTAAGAAAAGCGAAGGGGGGGTTTTTGTGTGACCGTAAAATTAAATTATGGCCTGGTAAGGCCGTATCTTTCCATCCCTATCAATTGACAAAGAGACAATGTATAGTCAATCATATAAAATGAATAACATACAGTTTACTGATGACAATATTCAAAACAATTGAAAATGGTAATAATATTTATAATAATTATTACCATTTTCAATTGTTTTGAATATTGACATCAGTAAACTATATGTTATTCATTGTATATGACTGACTATGCATTGTATATGCTTTATTAAAACATTTTATTAATCCACCAACTGATTGACTTGCAAGCATGTGCTTCATATAAAGTCCCGTCTCTTTGTTGTTTGCTTGCCTGCTTGACTGCTCGCTTGCTCTCTCTTTGTCATTTTGTAAAACGTAGAGGTAACATTACTGTGCTGTACAGAAAGGAGAGCTGTGGGAGGGACCCAGCAGGTCCGCACACTACAGGCTGCCTGAAGAAAACTACAGGAGGGGGCGGAGACAAGACCGGTCATCCTCCACAAGGTCTTTATTGCAGAAAGCTCCTGCACAAAGGCAAAATTGCAGGAATTGCATCACGCTGGATTACTGTACGTCTCATAAACATACACAATTTCAGCTTTAATTAACACTGAAAAATATGGCAGGGGATATTTGTCACTGATGCATCCAACACACATATATTTGCTGTTTATAATTTTTAAGACCAAAGAAAGATACAACGAATATCTCAGCAGGGTTTTACTAAAAGAACACGTAAACCCTCAGTTTGTAAAACAACCCATTCAGTTTAAAATAGAAATAAAAGCCAGGACATTTGTGTATGCATCTATAAGTGATCACATACACTCTGTTCTCAGCTGCATAAGAGCTAGGGGAGGAGAAACAGCATCACAAGTATCTTCACAATGAATGCAGGGGGGCGTGTCAACACAAGGCTGGTCACTGGATTAGCTCCCAGCACAGCCAGAAAACTGACCAAGCAATGCTCTCATGCCTAGTGTGGTCAGTTTTTATTAGGAAAGCAGAGGGACTGGCAGGAACACCATGGATTTCACACAAAGGAAGCAATACAAGGAGAACAGGATACTTTCTCATACAAGTACATGGTACAGCAGGCACATATCAGGAATATGAAATGGTCGGTTGATACATTCTTTTAAATACCTGTTTAAGAATCATTGCAGGTTTATAGAACTTCTCTGCAGTTTTAGCTGCTTGTTGGATCTTAGCTGGGATTAATAATCCAAGCGATGAAAGCTGGCGAACTTCCCGCAACAGAGTTACCAGCCGGTCAGAATAGTGGATTTGCAATGCTCCATTAGAGTGATCCAGTTCCATAACCAGATTGTTGGGCTGGATGCTGCACAAAAATAATAAAGTCAATATACGTCAACTGCTATATCTTTCTCTGAAAATAAATCCATTTTGAGGGTATACTCCATTTAAATTTGATTCTTGGGTCTAGTTAGTGGTTTTCGTACTCTCCAAACATGCATTTTGGATACTACAGGATATCAAGTCATTGTTAACACACTGGGTGGATACTTTTAGTGTTGCTCTTTTAGGACAGTATAGTTCTGGGGCTACTAGACCCATGAAAATATTTTCTACACTACACAGCCAAACATTTGTGGACACCTGACCACCACATCTATATGACCTCACAAAATTAGCACAATTTTCTCAGATACCTTTGTATGCTGTAGCATTAAGTGTCCTTCTCTGGAAATACCAGAAGGAACATACTTTTGGGCATAAAGTGTATAATAGTCTCACTGACCACAACCACTATAGGAAACTTTTTGGAAAGGTTATTCTAATGTGTACAATCACATCTGACAAGGACTATAATTTTATGGGAAAGTATTTGAAGTCTTTATTGATAGAAAATACATTGGATGGTATCTAAAAAGCAAAGAGTGGTTAGTATTATTTGCCTAGACTGCACCACACTTGTTAAAAAATCTCAAGTCAACATCTTTTGTTTTAAAGTCTCCTCTAGGTTTTTTTTCTCTTTAAAATAGAAGTCTAGCTTCCCGCAAATCCCTCTCTCAGGCTCTCTTCAGATAATTTTTTTTCAAATATGTATACATATGACATGCAGTCTGCAGACTAGGTGATGGTGGTGTCAAGAGTCCTTACTCTTCAGTCTCTGTGGGTTAGGGTAGCTGGTTCTTCCTCCTGGACTGAGCTGCACATTTATTACGTTACTGCATGTTATGACATGTGAGCACCATATGGAGTACTGCTAGACCAGGCTGCATGACGATGTCTTCTCAGAGGACGGATCCTTGAAAGACTGAACTCAGAGTGAAATGGCATCATTCAATTGTGTGTGGCTGCTCTGAACTAAAGGCAAGCCTTGCAGCAAAAGCTGGGTTTTTTTGGTTTTTTTTACAAAAAAAGCATTTTATTCTTAAAAGCAAATCTTTCATGTATAGTTTTTTATGGATTACCCTTTATTTAAAAAGCACTAACAGGATAAAAAAAATAAAAAATTAAAATGAGTTTGTCATTTAGTATACCCAGGCTGATCACAGACTTTGCGCCCATAACTTAATTTTAAAATTCATGGCTTGGCATCATGGCACAGTCATATACCCACTGTTTCCAGAAATACTAACCAGAAACCTGATTTAGGGTCGGATAACCCAGCCTGAATTTCTCTCGACCAATCATTAAATTGTTCTTGTTCATATTCTTTGAACTGTTCCAGCAGCTCTGCAGCTTTTTTATGGAAGGACTGAAACCCAGACAAGTCAGACAGAAGGGCTTCCGCTATCTTCACTGAATCTTCCACCTTATTTCAAAAGAGAGGTACAGAAAACAATGAGACAAGAGTGCGCTAAAGCATAGTAAGTGTCCTGGAGTATAAGTGCTTTCATTTTCTTACTGAACTAATAAAAAGGGAAAAAACCTTCAAGTAACACAAGGCTTTATTTTCTCACTTAACACTGGTAATTTTTTTTAAATGTTTACCTTTATCTGACGTTAGAAGAATATTTCAACTGTGGCATAAAGCGTGAAATTGGTGATGTGAATAGAACCGAAAAAAGGGAAACAGAAATAGGGAGCTTAATCCATCAGCAACACATTACCTTCTGTTTCTGGTATCTGAATAAAACCTCTGCCAGGAACAGCATCTGGTGAGTCAGTTACCCGTCTTCTATATACAATGCACATATGAAGCAGGACAAAGTACTGGCACTGCAGTCTATAGCAGCAGCTACAGGATTTGGATATATGGAAAGACCGTGCGACTAGTCAATCCTTCCCAGAGACTAAAAGAGGAAAAATCCAAATGCAAGATGGCTACAGCTGATAAAAGAGCCCTCTCACTGGTTAAAGATTTTCTAAATGGGGTAGACAACGCATTCAATGCTTCCGTTGTAAAGCCATGAAAAAAATGCAGATAAAGGTAAAGATTTAAGAAGAAGAAATATAGATGGGTAAAGCGGAGTTCCAGACGTTTTTGTGTTTATTAAAAGACAGCAGCTACAAAAAGTGTATATACTGACTTTAAATAAACACACTCACCTGTGCCATGGTTCAGCGATGTGGCCACTTAAAGCCTCGGTTCACTTCCCCACCTCTCCCCGATTCCAGCATCACTAGTGCGGGCACCCGGGTGTGACAGCTTTTGGCTTCAAAAAGTGGGATCTGGGTACCTGTCAAAACTAGGTACCTCCCCCCCCCCCCCCCCAAAAAAAAAAAAAACATGCCAAATGTGGCATGTCAGGGGGTCAGAAGTCATTAAAGCGGAAGTTCCACTTTCAGGTGGAACTCCGCTTTAAGTAACTAACCGCTTCCACCTGCAATCAAAACCCCTGCACTAAGCAATCCTGTCATCTGGACTTGTAAAAACCATGTTGCCTGGAAAAGAACCTGCTTAATACTCGCCAGTGTTGCTGTATGTGTCGCTGTGCTTATCTGTATTCATGAGACATCGCTGGCTAAAATGTCTTTTTTTTCTTTTAATCAAACATTTTGCACAAATACAAGAGCAAAAATGCAGGCAACAGCTTATCACAAATCACTGCCTTATATTTAAGGCCACGCAGGGCCATACAAGATTCACAATGCTTAAAAACTTATACCTGAGCTGTTATCTAAAAAATATCAAAGACCAACTATAACCAGCTAAAAGAACCCCACCCCCTACTCCCAACTTGCCTCCCTTCCGGCCTCATGGCCCGGTAATAACAGGAGAATTGGAGTCCTCTCCAGGAGTGTAAGATGTTGGCGTCCCCGCTACACTCTGTGGTTACTTCTGCCAACCCCCATATCACCACAGGACACAGTAGTGACACGGGAGCAGACGGAAAGACCTGCAGAGGAGGGCCAGCATCCAACACAACCATTACTGTGCAAGAGGTTGAGGAATCTTCAAGCCATTGGTATCTTAAGAATACAGAGGAGAACAGTAGCAAAAACAGCAGCAAATTCACATTATTTTAACGGCTTCGTTTTAGGCAGCGTGGTTTGTCATTTTAAAGTCCAGATAACAGGGTCACTTTAAACATAAATTTCCTCTTCAACAGCCAGTAGCCAACACTGTGTGTGGCCGCTAACTGTAAACTGTCACATACAGGTAAAACCAATAAAGCAATGCATGGCTAATTTCTGGCTGCCTTTGCATTTATACTTAGCATTTCTTCACAAGGATAGTAATTAATTGGGCAGCTGGATATACAGATAGCCATAAGTGGAAGAGTCTTCAAACTATTAGAAATACAGTCATAAAATATGACAACGCAAACAAAGACTTTTAGGTAAACTTTACAATATCTCAAAACAGTAACCCCACAAAAATTCATTATAGTTTCTCAATAAAGTGATGTTAAACCCTACTTTGGTTATACCTTTCATCTGTGGATATCGCTAAGTTGATTAAATGTTGTATGCCCATCTTTTCTTCAAGTTTAGCCTGCTCTCATCTTTTCTGTTTGAGATTTGCTCCACTACCTTGTATATTTCTTTGGACACCTGTTTGTCCATGCTTCCAATAGAGGACCGCAGACATAAGGAAACTAACTGCCTGTGCCAACTCATGCAGGCAGCCTGAAAGGACAACACACTGAAGACACTTTTCTAAAGGACATGATTGACAGTGCCGGGAGTCACAGTTCATTAACTTCCCTTGGAGGAGGAGCAGAGGCTTGACAAGTGTGTAGTACTCTTGGGCTGCCTGTGCATACTGGCATGTCTGAATGCATCCCAGCACAAGGAATAATGAGACATGTAGTTCCAAGTAGTGCAACAAGTGACTGATGATGATGTTATGAGGGTGTGATCCCCAACCCCATAGTTTGTGGATACTCGCAGAGTAAGCAGGAGGATGCAATTGGAAAAGGATCAAAATATATGTTTTTATAGACCATGTTAAAAGTAATCACTTATTGTATTGTGCTAGTTGGGTCTATATCAAGGTATTTCTTATAACAAAAATAAGCTTTAGTACTACTTTAAGGTGTCCACAAATTTTCAGCATAAAAGGCTACTGTATTCCCCTACAAATAATAAGCTCATGTTCAGGTTCCCTCCCTAAATGTACAATCTGCATTATATGTACAAAAAAAAAAAAAGGGGGATTTGGAGCACCCCGTCAATGTAACCCCTTCAATAAGCACATATTTTCCCCAAATAACAGAGACTACCTATTTCTAAAATAGTTGGCCATCTTCATGGATTATTAAATATTCAGCATACGGTGTTGTCAATACCCAAGTAGGGCCGAAACAACTAATCGATTAATCGACAACGAATCGATTATGAAATTAATCCATTACTATTTTCATAATCGATTAATCGGCCAGTAACATAATGGGGTTAAAAAAACTAAAATGAGCCCTTTATAGTACAAAAAGAGCAAATCTCTACTGTAAATATTACTTTCACTGTTGCACAGTAAAAAAAACGAAGGGCTAATTTTTAATTTTTTTTTAACTCTATTATGTTACTAAATGTCTTAGGCTTGGTTCCCCACCCATGTATTTTTTGCAGAATTGCACTACAGTTCACTTAACATTCACATATATGCTTTTTTCAGCTGCTGTGTATTTGGAAAGGGTCAAGGACCTTTTTCAATGCAAAGTGGTGCTTTTTTGGTTCAATATACTTCAATGGAGAAGCTGCAGAAAAGCATATAATATTACAGTTCTGTTTGAAAATCTGCAAAACAGTCTAGAACGTTTTTTTCTTTAAATAAAAAAATTTGATCTGAGTCCGATGATATTTACCAGATTCAATCTCTAATAGTCTATAGAGTATAGCTCTTCTGTCTGTTATTCTCAGAGTGGATTAAAGATTTTACTAACTAACCATACAGTTGGTTATTTATATTTACCCATGCGTATAGAGATATTTAGGAATAAAATTTCCTTTTTTTAAACTTTACATATTACCTAAAATTATACACCACACTCTTTTTTTAAGGTTATTAACCGATTAATCGAATAATCGAAACAATAAATCGGCCAACTAATCGATTATGAAAATAATCGTTAGTTGCAGCCCTATACCCAAGGCACAGGAGTCCCTGACAGCCTAATGTGACTGTTTAGAGGCCATTTAGGCAAAAACTTTCACCTTTAACTGCAGCTGGCGGACCCACACAATATTATTCACAACTTCAGGGAGGTTCTTGCCTGACAGTGGACCAGAAGATTCTCCAGGTGAGCCATGACAATGTGTTTCAAAATCTGATTGAATTTCTGAAAAAAAGAAAAGAAAACCCAAGAAAGACAATGTGAATTGTGTCCTTTATACATTTATAAAGTAATAAAATGGTTAAATACTGAACATTCTTCAGACAAAGCCTCTATCTTCATAGAAGTAAAGTTTGCTGGTGCGGGGGCAACAGAACAGTTAAACATTCATTGCCTTTTTTGCAGGAAGATTACTTTTTTTAGAGTCACTTTAACAACTGTTAAGACAAGACATCAGTTCAAACAGTCATCTCACTTACTGGCTTGCACAGTGAGAAAAATCAATAAAGTACAACCACTGTGTAGCTCTGCAAAATGAGAGAGCTGAAGCTGTAGGCAGCAAACATGGCTGCCCCTATGTACATTATATTTACTTACTTTACACAGAAACAAGGTTTTAAAAGATCTTAACATATATTGATAATTTTCATGCAGCTGATGTCTTTTACCTGTATATCTTTAAAAAAATAAATAAATCTGGCATTAGCCATATGCAAACACATAGGACAGTGGTTTTCACAATTTGTGAAACCAAGGTCCAGTAAACCTATGGTGAAGTCCTGTAAGGACGCACTGCATAAGGTGGAGTTATTCCAGTGACGTCATCATGCTGACGGGGAGTAAGCTGGGTGTCACCATTACAGAACTATCTAGCGTTCCCACGTCCCTGATCACCAGCCACACTAGTGCCAGTATCACCAGACTAGTGCAGGTACTCAGAAAATTAGATGTGTAATGTATGCCTCCTGAAAGCCATGGATTTCCCATGTTTTGTGTTAGAAATATATTATTAATTGATTAGCTTGTGTAAAAAAGAATACATTTCAATTTTCTTCATCATTTTCCAAAAACTTCTATTAGGACATATGTTGGAGGGTCTGCTTTCCAAAATGTGGTAATTTTGTAGGTGTTTCTCTTGTACTGGCACATTAGAGCCTCAAGAAATAATACATACTAGGGGGAGTACAACTTCGGGAATCAATGGTGGAGAAGGATCTGGGGGTTTTGGTGGATCATAAGCTCAATAATAGCATGCAATGCCAAGCTGCGGTTTTCAAAGCAAGCAAAGTCCTTTCTTGTATTAAGAGAGGTATGGACTCCAGAGAGAGAGATATCATTTTGCCCCTGTACAAATCATTAGTAAGACCTCATCTGGAATATGCAGTTCAGTTTTGGGCAACAGTTCTCAAAAAGGATAATCGGGGAACTGAAGAAAGTGCAGAGAAGGGCAACCAAACTGATAAGAGGCATGGAGGAGCTCAGCTATGAGGAAAAATTAGAGGAACTGAATCTATTCTCTCGAGAAGAGGAGATTAAGGGGGGATATGATCACCATGTACAAATACATAAGTGGTCCATATCGTGAACTTGATGTTGAGTTATTCACTTTAAGGTCATCACAGAGGACTAGGGGGCACTCTATACGTCTAGAAATACTCCAAATCATCCCCAAATATGGAAAGGCTTCTTCACAGTAAGAGCTGTGAAAATGTGGAATAGACTCCCTCCAGAGGTGGTTCTGGCTAGCTCAGTTGATTGCTTTAAAAAAGGCCTGGATTCCTTCCTAAATGTACACAATATAACTGGGTACTAACATTTATAGGTAAAGTTGATCCAGGAAAAATCCGATTGCCTCTCGGGGGATCAGGAAGGAATTATTTCCCCTGCTGTAGCAAATTGAAGCATACTTTGCTGGGGTTTTTTGCCTTCCTCTGGATCAACTGTGGGTGTAG
This sequence comes from Aquarana catesbeiana, assembly GCF_042186555.1. Taxonomy (NCBI): domain Eukaryota; kingdom Metazoa; phylum Chordata; class Amphibia; order Anura; family Ranidae; genus Aquarana; species Aquarana catesbeiana. The sequence continues at coordinate 81,148,554 of NC_133325.1, read as the reverse complement.
GTTTGTGTATATGGGATTGTATTCATTTATTTTTTTGGTTGAACTTGATGGACTTGTGTCTTTTTTCAACCTGATTAACTATGTAACTATGAAATGTGACAGGTAGTCAGGAAATTAGACGTGCTGAAAGCCTAAAAGGTGATCTTTCGAATTTGGGTCTCGATCCCTATACTCTGGGGGAGTAGAATGTGTTTTGGGGTGCAATTGTAAGTATGCCCATTCTGTGTGTAAAAATGAACTTGTTAAAATGACAACTTCAAGAAAAAAAATCAAATGTTGTTTACTTTCTTTATTATACAAACAATTGTGGCAAAATTACAACTTCAAAATACTCACCATGCATCTTACTAAATACTTTGAAGTGTTTAATTTCCAAAAAGGGTAATTTTGGGGGTGTTTGTACAGTCCTGGCATTTTGAGGCCCAGAGAAATGAGATAGGTAGTCAGTACATCAGGGTTGTTAAAGTGGTTGTCAACCTCAGACATGAAATATGAACAAAGCATATCCCTCTATAGTGTGTATTTGTCTTAATTAAGAGCACAAAGTGTAAATTCTGTCTGCTGCTTCATTCCTCTGCTATCAGCATGAATCACTTCTGACAAGTTTTCCTGACACCAAGAGAAAAATGGTGACGTGGAGGAACCTCTAGCCGATTCACAGCCTCAGCTCTGTCCTGGGTGCTGTGTGGAGGGGGAGTGTGTGTCCCTTCTCCAATCAGCTCTCAGAGTTCTCCTCACTGAGCTCTGCAGAGTCTAACTTCAGCTCTCCATCCCCTTTTTTTGTAACTCTCAGACAAGCTTATAAATTCAGCAATTTGAGGTACAACTTATGTAGAAAGATTTGTTTCATCCCCAAGTATCACCTAAGGCCAGTCCCTTACTGACGCTGTCAGTCTGCAATCGTGACCGGGAAGACTACCCTGCAATAGAGCGATCTGAAAGCGAGGCTTGAAGCGCTCATGGAGTGCAGCGCGGATGGGACAATAAATACAGAATACATACTGGCTTAAATTTATCAAGAATGATTTTTTTATTTGAAAAGTTTTCTAACGGAATCTAAGGGAAACTGTTTTTTTTTGGACAATTTCTGTCTGGACAGGTAGGAGATGTAACAATCCAGTTTTCAAGTGGTTAATAAGATTATACTTTCTTTTAAAAGGGAAAAATGCACATTTAAACGCTGAACCCTAGGATATTAAAAAGAAAAAAAATTTGTGCTCGCAATGGACCACCCATAAGCAGTCCACAAGGGGCGCAGCCCCCCCCCCCCCCAGCCCATTTATGTGGCCATGCTCTGTGTGGGGCGTCAAACCAACAGGTCTCTACCAGGTCCGTCACCCCCTCACAGGTACGTGACCACATCCCAAGGCTCCAATTGGCCAGTTTCATATTGTCCTGGGGGCGCAGAGCACTGCACCTTGAGCCCTCCCACCCTGCGATACCAGCAAATACCAGCTGCTTCCCGTCCAATAAGAACAGGAAGACCCAGAACCCGGAAAGAAGTCCGGGTCAAGACAGAAGCTGCAGCGCCGGGCACCAGAGGAGCCGTGACAGCTGGAGGGCGCCGCTGTAGGCGAGTGTGGACCTGGAGGGGCCCACCCATGCACCCTCAAATCTTCCAGCACCAGCCACCACTGCCCATAAGCTTTATATAACTTAGTCCCCCCCCCCCCCGCCCCTCCAGCCCCAGTAGTCAGCTCTCTTCCTCACTTTCCAATGCTCCCAAAATATGGGTGGGCCTGTGCAGTCATCATATACACAATGCAGAACTGCTTATTCCTCTTCCGAGACATGCGCAGCTCAGCTTACATTGCTAGCACATTCCCTGTGTGCCAGGATGACAGACTCCTGCGCATGCGTCCCGCACTGGCCAATGAAGATAGCATAAGACTGTTGAAAGTAAGGTAAATTTAGCTCCACTTTAAACAGGTCTCAAACTGACCTCAAGTAAAAGCCATTTTTCCTGAAAGCTCCAAAAAGCATGCTGCATTTGACTGCATAAACCTCTATACCAGTGGTTTCTCAACTGGGGGTGCAGTTAACATAGGAAAATTCAATCAATGTAATGGGTTGCCATGGTAAGGGTGGGCTGGCAACCAGCATCATAAAAACCTATGAACCTCTAGGGCCAGGACACAACAGTTTCCTGCCTACACCATGGCTATGCCTCACACTGATCCAGCCATCAGAAGAGGACAGAAGTGCACCTCCATCCAGACCTACTCCACCTCCTGCCCTCTGCCATGCTGCTGGATTAAGGCAGGGCTCTGATGAAAAGAGGGAACTCTGTGATGGGGACTATGATGTGATGAGATGGGCTCTGAGGGGAAGGGTGGCCTTCTAATGGGATCAGATAATTATGTGATGGGAATACTCTAATGCAATGGGGGGGGGGCAACATCTGATGTGAAGGGGAGCAGTTACATTTTTTACTTAGACTGGGCGCCTCATGATCGTACATACTCTTAAAGGATGTGGTGACTGCAAAAAGGTTAAGAAAAGCTGCTCTGCACATTAAAACGTATATCTATTTAAAGGTCTAAGTTAATGCAATCAGCTGAAATATTCTTATCAACACGTGTTGGGATTTCACATAAACTGATTTATTGACATGAAGAAAAATACATTAAGTCATATGAAAATTACTTTCTGGTAAACGGTAGAACACAAAAGAAATACTCACCTAAAAATGTATTAAAATTTCCATTTAAATAACATAATCCTAGATATCCCGAGTTCTTCCCAGAAATTGATGGCATTTATTTTTTCTGGCATCTGGGTTTGCCACAGCTTATCTGAAGTCGATTTATATTTACTAAATTAAAAACATCCTGGATCATCATAAATATGAAAATCTCTAGCATATAGGAATGTGCCAAAGGTCTATTTGACCTAAATTTCTTCTCTTCGGATAGGCCGTGCAGAGTGTCCCTGTTTTCCCATCCCACCCCTCTTCTTCTACTGTTCTCTTTATATTTTCTCCTCTCTGCTCTCCCTGCCTGTATAAACTCTGTAGCTCATGGCTGGTTAGGTTGATAACCATGATGTTCTAATTAAGCCTTTCATCTCAGCTAGTGATGAATGGAGTGATTTTGGCTAAACCGATATCGCCCCAAAATTAGGCTGTGCAGAAACTTTCAGTTTTCTCTTTGGGCTGCTTCAGAGAAAAAACAAACAAAAACACAAAACTGACCTTGTCTTTTTTACCTCTATTAGAGAGGGTGTTTGGGAGTGTATTTATAGCAGTTTAGTTTTTTCATTTCGAGTCAGTTAACACTAGAACATGTGCAATCCTGTGTGATCCTGCACGTTCCAGTGTGCTTCGATTTTGACAGCCCATTCATTTTAAGAGGCTAAAAATCACATTGGAACATGAAAAAATAAGTGGAAGCACTGCTTTTTCAAAACACACTGCATTAAACTGCATGGTGCTGAGTTTGCAACTCACGTTTGGGGTGCCGTTACCAATACATTGGCACATGCATGCAAATCGCAAGGGCAGCAGTATCACATGTGGTGCGGGAAACACACACAGAATGCACCTCTCCCACACCGTGTTTTGGTGTAAACCGGCACATAGTTATCTTTCTATTTTTAAAAAAAATTTTGTGCGTGTATTTTATCACTGTGTATCGTTCCTCCAGACAAACACCGCCCACTAGAGCTGCACGATTCTGGCCAAAATGAGAATCAACATTTTTTTGCTTAGGATAAAAAGATCACAATTCTCTCACAATTCCCGCAACGTAAAATCTTTCACGTTATACAAAAAAAATTGGGCTAACTGTACTGGTTAGTTTTTTGGGTTTTTTAAATTCATTAAAGTAATTTTTTCCAAAAAAATTGCATTTGAAAGACCGCTGCGCAAATACAGTGTGACATAAAATATTGCAACAACCACCATTTTATTCTCTAGGGTCTCTACTAAAACAATATATATAATGTTTGGGGGTTTTAAGTAATTTTCTAGCAAAAAAAAAAAAAAAAATGACTTTAACTTGAAACCAACAAATGTCAGAAAAAGGTTTAGTATTTACTTTCATAATATAACTTTCTTAATTTACACAGGAAGTCTCTTCCATTGACAAATTGTTACAATGTTTAGACTTAAGTTCACTGCTAAAGAATGTTCTGATTCTTGGCAGACTGCCCAGTTTTTTCTTCCTTTCTTTTGAGCTTCAGAAGAACAGAGAGAATTCTTTGCATAGCAAGAATCATGAAACACTTTTATCAAGATGGCAACGGGAAAAAATTGCGATAACGATTATTGACGAATCGTGCAGCTCTACCCCCACTCTCCCAGACTGATATCCCCCTACTGGCAGATCCCGCCCGACTCCTAGACTGACACCCAGATAGACCCTCCAAGATGGACACCTCCACACTAAATAGCCCCCCACCCCTCCATAGTAATGGACCACCACCTACCCAAAATGAAAGACCCTCACCTCATACACTGACAGACCACCCCCACAGACACCCCCCACCTTCAGCCCCTCCAGACAGATATCCCTATACTCCTACACTAACATCCCCACCCACCCAGACGGAAAGACCTCCCCCACTCCAAATGACATCTGTATAATAACCAGTGGGCTCCAAGTGCCCTCTAGTAACACAGTAAAAGATCCAGGAGACAGTATGCGGAGAGAGAGTTGACAGGTGACTATGTTCAATCTCACTCTACATAGTCCAGACAGCCTGCTAGAAGGGGCGCAGGCTTTTTGCAGGAGGTGGCTATGAAGGAGTCAACAGGTTCAAAAATATTCTGTTGGTTTGCTGGTTCTGGAGTTGATCATTGTGTACTGTAATTTTGCATGAGATGTGCGGTAAACACGGGTACAATGATCCATATGCTTTGGAAATGTCCAAAGCTTTTTTAATACTGGATACTCATTCTGAACGCCATCAATACCTTTTTTTCCGTTAATCTACAATATGAACCTAAGAGATATATATTTTAGGCTGATTAGATGAAGAACAGTTTATTCCATATGTGCATACTGCCATTACTCTATTATTTGTAGCACTTAGACCCCTTTCACACCGAGGACGTTTTGCAGGCGCTATAGCATTAAAAATAGCGCCTGCAATCCGCCCTCAAACAGCTGCAGCATTATCTCCAGTGTGAAAGCCCGAGGGCTTTCACACCAGAGCGCTGCGTTGGCAGGACGTCAGGAAAAGTCCTGCCAGCAGCTTCTTTGGAGCGGTGAAGGAGCGGTGTGTTTACCGCTCCTCCACCGCTGCTCCCCATTGAAATCAATGGGGCAGCGCTGGGATACCGCCGGCAAAACGCCGCTATTGCAGCGCATTGCGGGCAGTTTTAACCCTTTCTCGGCTGCTAGCAGGGGGTAAAAGCGCCCCGCTAGCGGCCGAAATGCGCCGCAAATCTGACGGTAAAACGCCGCTATAAATAGCGGCGTTTTACCGCCGACGCTATAGGCGGCTCGGTGTGAAAGGGCTCTGATTGCTCAAAAATGGATCTCACCAGCATCTCCTACTTATTTGTGGAAACAAATAGTAAATAAAAAACCTAAAAGTCACTATGCTTGGGTAAAATCAAATAAACAAAGCTGCCAGCACCAATATTTGTAATACCCAACAAACAATATGCAAAAAAAAAAAAAAAAAAGACCAAAAAGTTGCAGCACTATGCAACAAAAAATACGCCAAGAGCAAAATTAATCTGTGCAAATAAATAATTCAAACATATTAAACATGTGCGAAAGTGACTGACAAATTCATACAAATAACCACAAAAAACCTTCATTGAAAACCCACATCAGGTAAAAATTACACAAGCATTAAACAATTTGTGATCAACTGAAATCAGATCCAATTAAAATTGTGCCATCGAAAAAGTGTCCATCAAAAGCCCACACAAGTGAATGCGGCTGTACATGTATTCCAAACTTCTGTGTTTGCCAGTGAGTGAAACAATTCTCAGCACTGTGCCAACTAACACATCCAAACTGCTTACCAGATTAATACTGTATGATCATTATTGAAAACTGGTCATCAGCACTTTTGAGGTTAATGCCTCTGTTTCTGGCTGTAACCTTTGAGTTGACCAGGAGAAAAGTACTAAAAAAGAATAGGAAGAAAAGAAAGGATACAACCCCATATAGTGTAGCAGCTTTTAAAACCATCCGTTTTATTAAAATAAAAGTGCACACCCACATTAACACACTATATTGTCAAAAGTATTGCCTGCCTTTACATGCACATGAACTCTAATGGCATCCTAGTCTAAGTCTGTAGGATTCAATATTGAGTTGGCCCACCCTTGCTTTGTGCACTGGTGCGCAGTCATGTTGGAACAGGAAGTGGTCATCCCCAAACTGTTCCCACAAAGTTGGGAGCATGAAATTGTCCAAAATGTCTTAGTATGCTAATGCCTTAAGTGGCCAAGCCCAACCCCTGAAAAACAACCCCAAACCATAATTCCCCCCTCCACCAAATGATTTGGACCAGTGCACAAAACAAGGTCCATAAAGACATGGATGAGCGAGTTTGGGGTGGAGGAACTTGACTGGCAAGCAGAGAGTCCTGACCTCAACCCAATAGAACACCTTTAGGATGAATTACTGTAGAGTGGAGACTGCGAGCCATGCCTGAACTCACAAATGCGCTTCTGGAGGAATGGTCAAACATAACTCAATATTGAACCCTACGGACTAACACTGGGATGCCATTAAAGTGTGCCCCAATACTTTTGACAATATAGTGTATACAGTGTTAAAAAACTAAAAACGTAAATGTATTTTATTGGGATTTTATGTGATAGACCAACACAAAGTGGCCCATAATTGTGAAGTGAAAGGAAAATGATAAAATGGTTTTCAATTTTTTTTACAAATAAATATGTGAAAAGTGTGGCGTGCATTTGTATTCAGCACCCTTTACTCTGATACCCTCAACTAAAATCTAGTGGAACCAATTGCCTTCAGAAGTCACCTAATTAGTAAATAGAGTTCACCACTGTGAACCACTGTGTTCACCTTTGTGTAATTTCATCTCAGTATAAATGCAGCTGTTCTGTGAAACCCTCAGAGGTTTGTTAGAGAACCTTAGTGAACAAACAGCATCAGAAAGGCCAAGGAACATACCAGACAGCTAAGGGATAATGTTGTGGAGAAGTTTAAAGCAGGGTTAGGTTATAAAAAAAATATCCTAAGCTTTGAACATCTCACAGAACACTGTTCAATCCATCATCCAAAAATGGAAAGAGTATGGCACAACTGCAAACCTACCAAAACGTGGCCGTCCACCTAAACTGACAGGCCGGGCAAGGAGAGCATTCATCAGAGAAGCAGCCAAGAGGCCCATGGTAACTCTGGAGGAGCTGCAGAGATCCACAGCTCAGGTGGGAGAAACTGTTCACAGGACAACTATTAGTTGTGCACTCCACAAACCTGGCCTTTATGGAAGAGTAGCAAAAAGAAAGCCATTGTTGAAAGAAAACCATAAGAAGTCCCATTTGCAGTTTGTGAGAAGCCATGTGAGGGACACAGCAAACATGTGGAAGAAGGTGCTCTGGTCAGATGAGACCAAAATTGAACTTTTTGACCTAAAAGCAAAACGCAATGTGTGGAGGAAAACTAACACTGCACATTACCCTGAACACACCATCCCCACCGTGAATCATGGTGGTGGCAGCATCTTGTTGAGTGGATGCTTTTCTTCAGCAGGGACAGGGAAGCTGGTAAGAGTTGATGGGGACATGGATGGAGCCAAATACAGGGCAATCAGAAGAAAACCTGTTAGACTCTGTAAACAACTTGAGACTGGGGCGGAGGTCCACCTTTCAGCAGGACGACCATAAACATAGAGCCAGAGCTACAATGGAATGGTTTAGATCAAAGCATAATTATGCATTAGAATGGCCCAGTCAAAGTTCAGACCTAAATCCAATTGAGAATTTGTGGCAAAACTTGAAAATTGCTGTTAACAGATGCTCTCCATCCAATCTGACAGAGCTTGAGCTATTTTGCAAAGAAGAATGGGCAAAAATGTCACTCTCTAGATATGCAAAGCTGGTAGAGACATACACAAAAAGACTTGCAGGTGTAATTGCAGCGAAAGGTGTTTCTACAAAGTATTGAATCTGGTGGGCTGAATACAAATGCACACCACACTTTTCACATATTTGTAAAAAATGTTGAAAACCATTTATCATTTTCCTTCCATTCACAATTATGTGCCACTTTGTGTTGGTCTATCACATAAAATCCCAATAAAATACATTTACGTTTTTGTTTGTAACATGACAAAAAGTGGAAAATTTCAAGGGCTATGAATACTTTTTCAAGGCACTGTATGTATTGGTACCACTCAACAAGTTTGAAAATAGGTAGACCGTTTCATACCAACCAATCACTGGTGCGTGATTAAGTTGATTCCCATGGCCTCATCCTACATGTTTTGTCACAGATGACGTCATCAGGGGAATGTCATTGGTGACAGGACCATTGGTGCTGGCAGCTTTGTTTATTTGATCTTGGTATATTGTTTTAGCATAGCACTGCAACTTTTTGGTCTTTTTTAAACAAATGTTAAATGCCTCTCTTATATAGGAAATTACTCTACCAGCACAGGGGCTGTTCTAATACATTTTTGAAATTTGGAATCACTGGCTGGAAATCTTTGGCTTAGTCCCTATGCAGTTAATTCTAGACAGATTCCTGGGCTAAGCTCACTGCTCCTTTCTTTTGTAACAAAGATCTTATACACTTGTTGATAATACAAGGGTCACATAATAGGTGAATAAGTACACATACCAGGATTCTGTTTCATTTTACTTATGTTTATTGAATTTTGAAATTGTATGGTATAAGGAATGCCCAGACTCTACATCACAGCACTTTCTTTAATACAATGGTAATAGGTCAATTTGACCAACAACAATCTGGATAATGGTAAGTACTCTTATGCCCCGCACACACGATCGGAAATTCGGCCAGCAAAAGACCGATGAGGGCTTTTGATCGGAAAATGCGACCGTGTATGCTCCATCGGACTTTTGCTGGCGGAATTCCAGCCAGCAAAAGATTGAGAGCATGTTCTCAGTTTTTCGGTTGGAAAAAGTTCCAATTGGAAATTCTGATCGTCTGTACCAATTCCGACGCACAAAATTCCTAGGCATGCTCTGAAACAATTTGACGCTTGCTCGGAAGCATTGAACTTCATTTTCTCGGCTCGTTGTAGTGTTGTACGTCACCGCGTTCTTGACGCTCGAAAGTTCAGCGAACTTTCGTGTGACCGTGTGTATGCAAGCCAAGCTTTTTCCGACGGAAATTCTGCTTGTGTGTACGCGGCATTAATGATATGATACTAGTGATTTATGGTTAAAATCCATAATTGGCCGATCCTATCTATATAATTACTATGGTACACTAGGAGTTTAGACCACATGGATTGAGTGCTCTGCCTTAATTGTACCCGTTGCAAATTTTACACTTGTATGACTAGAACTCTTTTTTACTGTTTTGTAAAGTTTTTATTTAGGAGATCATTTAGGGGTTATTTGTATTGTATACTATACAAACTTTGCTCAATAAAAAAAAAAAAAAGTTACTATTTTATTTTATAATTAAAGAGGGACCATTTTTTAGCACGAAAAAAAGATATTTTGATTAGTTAAAAAGGATCTTCTGGAATCCCAAGGAGCCATTTAAATTCCTATGCACTTGAAGGCACCTTGCACACGGGGTGTCTAGCTGCTGTGCCCTCCTCTTTGGTATGTCCCTCCTTCTCTTTGGTGCACTGGCCACCGAGTAGAGACAGGTGCAGTGCCCAGCCTGCAGTCTGTCAAATTCTATGGCAGGCTGTGGTTGAATACCCTACAAAGTGGTACTCGCATTTGGGGCCCTATGCATTCAGGGACAAATGCCCAGACCACAGACAAGCAACAGGGCTGGGGACACTAAAATATCGGGAGGGCCGCCCAGCAGTTAGATGTCCCCTTGTGCAAGCAGCCTTAAAGTGGATGTAAACCCAATGTCATTGTTTCTAAACTACTGCCATAGGGGTTAACTATAAGGATAGACATGCCTCCTGCATGTATCTTTACCTGTCAAATGTCTCCCCTCTGTCTGTTATGAGAGCCGAAAAACTGCAGATTCTGTGGGTGGGTCTGTTGTCTGGAGCTCGGTGGGTGGAGTCGTGATGTCAGTAGACTCCCCGCCCACCTCTACACTCCCCTTGTCAATATGCATTTTTCTCCTGTGTATTTCTTACACTGAACTTCTGCTATGATCTCTAACATCCAGTGAAAACACAGGAAAGTAACCACATGACTTCAGCATGCCAAATCATGCTGAGGTGTGGAACAGCCAATCCTTGCAGAGCTGCTGAAGAAAGGAGTGCATGTGTCTTAGGCTAGTGCAAGAGATATGTAAATCACCTGTCACTCACAGCAAGGGGAGGATTTGACAAAGTTTTTCTCTGTTTGTCCAGATTTATCTCACTGAACAATAAAAGAGGATTGCTCAGAGCTGGATTAACGATTAACTCTTTGTGGCAAGACTGGGCTCAAATGATAGGAAATTTTATACTCTATATTATGACATTAAAAAAAAAAAAAAAATGCGGGTTTACATCCACTTTAAAGCATTACCAACCTTTAGTGGTAAGAGGTTAGAACCACTGTTTTTTAGCTGTATGTGTCCCCATTAGGGAGATTCACCCGCTTTAATTGTTCTGATCACCAATGTTATTGAGAATTAAAATTAGGGTAAATGCCGCTGTGAAAAGGCCACAGGTCCCCCCCCCCTCAAAACTATACCAGTCCCTACGGTCTTGGTATGGATTTTGAAGGGAAACCTCACGCCAAAACTTTTTTTTTTTTTTTTTAAACGGCGTGGGGTCCCCCCCCAAGATCCATGCAGCCCAGCAGGTCAGTAAAGGCCTCGTCTCCATGTTTATGGGGACAAGGGCCTCTTCCTGTCAACCCTGGGCGGTGTTGTGGGGGTCTGCGGGCAGGGGGGCATATCAAAATCTGGAAGTCCCAGATCCCGGGCCCCCTCTATGTGAATGAGTATGGGGTACATTGTACCCCTACTCATCCACCAAAAAAAGCATCAATAAGAAAAAAACAGACATAGTTTTTGACAAGTCCTTTATTAAAAATAAAGAATGCCCCCTGTTGTAGCTCCCATGAATCTTCTTTCTCCGGTTCCACCACCGCTTTCTTCTTCTTCCGGTCTTCTCCCTCCTCTGAAGTCTTCTTCCTCCAGTGTTCTCCCTCTGCCAATGTCTTCTGCCACCGCCAACTTGCAAAAAAAAAAAAAAAAATCCTCCGATGTTGGCCCCCTGCCGTTGTGTCAGTTCCATCGTCTGCCAGTTCTTATATAGCTATGGAGCTTGGCCATCCGGTGATGTCACCCGGAGACCCCGCCCCCTTGCGACGTGACAGGTTCACATTAGGGGGGCCAGGATCTGGGGCCCCCCTTCGTTAAAGGGGGATTCCAGATTTCGATAAGCCTCCTGCCGGCAGACCCCCACAACCACCACCCAAGGTTTTCGGGACGAGGCCCTTGTCCCCATCAGCATGGGGATGAGGTGATTTGGGGTGGGGGGAGCAGACCCCCCCCGCCCCAAAGCACCCACACCCCCATGTTGACCCCCACATGCCTGGTGTAGTCTAGGGGGGGGGTGCTCACTTGTCGCGCCCCCCCTTTCCTGACCTGCCAGGCAGCATGCTTTATAAAGGTCGAGTGTGGATTTTGGGGGGACCCCACAGCATTTAAAAAAAAAAAAAAAAAAATTGCTGTGGGGTTTCCCCCTCAAAAATCCAAAGTCGCAGGGAAAAGTCGGATTGGAAGTAGTGCGACTTCCGTGTCAGTGCAGTGTGCACCCGGCCTAAGTGAAAAAACTTGACAAACTTCATAGGACCACAGTTGCTCAGTAATCTGAGGTCTCTGTAACTACTGCAATCCGATTTCAGAGCGCTCCTCACGTGGAGTGGGCGAGCCTACATCCCTGTACTTGATGTTCCAAGGCAATATTGGGGGCTGTGACGAAACGGCTATACTGTACTTAGTGCTGACACTCTCAAAGATCAGGCTTTCCATATGTGAGAGCCTGTAGGGACCGTGTTTGAGAAATGCCTGCACTGCAAAAAAAAAAAAAACACAGGAAAAATGGTTTACCGGATCATTAGGTTACTGACAAAAGGAGTAGGGAGGACTGGCCCTATACAGCTATGCCTGCATGAAAAACCAAAGGCCTAATTTCCACTAGAGATACACTTTATTGTTTCATTAGGCAGAAGTGTACCTCTGATTTTATAACTACAAATCAATCAGAGCAAGCAACTCTTTGGCACCATCAAGTGGCCAAATGCAAAAACTGTCACTGGCTGTCAAAGTCCTAAAAAGAACATTTGAATTTATATGCTGAATGGGAAGGATGCCCAGCCGCTGGAGCCCTCTAATATGGCCCGTGACCTCCTACTGTAGGATGGCGGGTCGGCAAGCCCAGATCGTGAGTTCCGGACCTGCCATCCCAGAGCAAAGGTGTTCTGAATGGAGCCAGCGCTAGAGAAAGCATGGCTGCAAAGGGAGCAGAGCCGCATAAGCCAATGCGTCCTGTATAGCGCCGGTTCCTGTCACAGGAGTGATACCAATTGCACTCCGCCTGGGACAGCAAAAGCCAGCAATACCTGTAGCAAGGGAGAATCCTGAATGAAAACTTATTATTAAAGGTCAGTTTATATTCTAAAATCACAGTGTATATATGGGCAAATCTCTTCTGCAGTGGTTACTGGGCTGCTTTTAAACTGATCCACCACACCACGTTGTACCTGCAGGTTACCTGCACTGAGCCATAGACTTCTGTTATGACCTGTGGGCAATAATGCAGTAGTTTCGGAGTGCTTTCAGAAAGTGCACCACATCTGCAGGGTATAATAAAAGTTTATAGCAAAGTGCAGCTAACCCGCAGGAATGCCACAGGTGCACTGTACTGCACTCTATGTACAGGTAAAACGCATCGCATCAGTGTGAAAGTAGCCTTCAGCCCCTTTCACATTATCGGACCCTCCATTCAACTCTATAGGGCATCAGATGTAAACGGATGGTCTGTTTATACCCGTCTACTTCAAATCCGAACTGCTAAAAAAAAAAAAAAAAAAAAAAAAAACACAAACACAGAAGGGGAGATTGGAGGGCCCATAGTTTAGAGCGGGCTGTGTCTGCTCTGCATATGCAGAGTGAACAGGGATCTGTCATCCACCCGCTCTGCTCATTGTGGCCCGTGATCGGTTACCAAGTCGCTTAAGTGGCCCTCGCTCTTCAAAAAGGTTGGGCACCCCTGCTGTATCGTTAAGCATATTTATAAAAAACACTGAAATCCAGACATACTCGCTTTCCTAGATAGGTATGAATCCACTGTTTGCCAATGCTATTTACATACCAGCTAGTGGTTACTTGCTTCAATACAGAATATGCAGATGAGGATTTTAGGCTGGAATCCTCATTCGCAATGCTGGACATGGAAAATACAGGGAAGTTGGGTGCACTGAACGAACGACGGATATAATGAACATTATGCCATTTAAAAGGGAAATCTTTAAAAACGATTTCTGCTGGCTAATGCATCATTGGTCATATAATAAATATGCTGAATGTTACCAAGACTCAAATCTCCCATGGAAAAAAGGATGGGCCACATATAGACTGAACGGTAATGAATGCTACCCAATTAAGTCAACACACATGTTAACAGGGAATGCATCTTCTAAATATAGCGACAATCACAGCGATGGCTGGCCATACATTATACAATTTTCTGGTACAATTTTCCTTTAGGTTTACCAAAGCCATATAATAATTTGAGGCAAAACCTGAACACTTAAAGTTTGTATGCATTCAGGCAGGCCCTTGCACTACATAGTTGAAGGTAAATTTAAAGGAAAATGAATAAGAAGATTGTATAATGTATGGCCAGCCTAAGTCAATATTAAAATAGGAAATTTTGACATATCTGTAATTTCCACATATTGAAGTACAGTACAGGACACAAGAATAAACTCATACATCACAGGTGTATGCCACTACCCTCAGGTGACTGGACACTGGCAAAAGCTTCACTGGGTCTGCCCCCTAGTAGTGCACCCATATAACCCCACCCTACTCCGTGTGGCTTCAGTTTTGTTAGCAAGCAATAAAGAGATCACAGAAAAGAAAACAAAAGGTACACGTGTCCTTTACTGTACTCAAGATACAGAATTTTTTTGGGTAGGTCAAAATTCCTATTCTCTTTCTCATATAGTACAGGACACAGGAATCGATTCATAAACCATGGGACAACCCCATGTAATAATCAAGGGGTGGGCAACAATACAGCAACAGGGTCAAGTGACTCAAACAACCTGATAACAGTAGAAGTACCTTCAAATGATTTGGAAGAAATGTACAAACTGAAAATCAAGCAGTGGCTCCACTTACAGGAAGGGTATACAGCTAGGTGCTGTATAAGCCTCAGAATCCAACCTCATCCACAGGAGGAATATGTTCCCTGATGGCGGAAGCCTTAACAAAAACAAAAAACAAAAAAAAAGGGCAAAGTGACCACCCAGCTGGGTGAAAGTGGAGGGTGGACCTCTCTGCAAGGAAATAAAGAGCAGAGGGGCAGGTTCCTAAGTAAAAAAAACAAACAAGATATTTTGGGGGCACACCCTAAAAGATGCATTAAAGATGGTGCAGCCATAAGACCATACAAAAGAAAAAAATATTACAGCGCACACATGCAAAAAAGACATATACCTGCTGCAAGGCTATTTAAAACACCTACATATTTTCAAAAAACATTATCAAAAAATATGGGGATTTGGTCACACCATATTGCTATATGGTTCAGAGAAGCAGGATCTCCCATTCTATGGATAGCGTAGGACCCACTAATCATGGGGTACTTTGTCACAGTAAGCGGGCTTAAGACCCCATTCACACAGGGGCAACACGACTTGCAGGTCGCCTCACCGAGGCGACCTGCACACGACTGCCCGGGCGACTTGCAAAACGACTTCTGTATAGAAGTCTATGCAAGTCGCCCAAAGTCGCCCCCGAAGTCGTACAGGAACCTTTTTCTAAGTCGGAGCGACTTGCGTCGCTCCCCTTAGAACGGTTCCATAGCACAGAACGGGAGGCGACTTGTCAGGCGACTAGGTCGCCTGACAAGTCGTCCCTGTGTGAATGGGCTCTTAGCACCATATAGCAATTTGGTGTGACCAAATCCCCATATTTTTTGATAATGTTTTTTGAAAATGTTTAGGTGTTTTAAATAGCCTTGCAGGAGGTAAATGTCTTTTTTGCATGTGTGCGCTGTAATATTTTGTTCTTAGGTTCCTAAGTAAGACGTAGCCTATAGCTGTAGACATCATGCCTGACCCCTATCCCCTAGGTGAATGAAAACTATGTGTTGTGCCATACTTTGTGCAAAGGTGATAAGAAGAGCACCAGGCATGCAAGGAGACAACCAATTTCCAGGCTACCCAGTCCACAGTTAGCAGAAGGAAAGGAAACCAAAGGCAAAACTATAACTGTCAGTGGAAACAGAAAGAAGGAGGATAATTTTCATAAAAAACCCATGAAAGGGGTGCTCTGCTTGGCAGGAGGTCCGGCATGAACCCCAGCAGGTGACATGAAAAAACATCTTCAGCAAGAAGTGCATAGGGGGTGCAAGAGTTGACAGGGAGAGGATTTAAAAGGTCAAAAAAAACTTCAGGGTACGAAGTGGCATGTCGTAGGCAGTACCAGGCAGAAGGATGTATAGGATGGGATACGTGCACAAACCCCAGAATGGGGTTCCCTAACAGCCAACTAGGTGAAATCGTTGTACAAGAGAATACTGAGCAGGGGGAAAATGACCTAAATGGCCAAAAAATAAGGGCGGCATACAACTAAAAGGTTGAGATGCACCAAACCAGGGAAGATGTGGGATTGATGGATATCAGGAGATCACTGGGCAAGGATGAAGAGCATCTGTAAACTGGAGATAAGAGCTGAGCAAAGCAGGCAAGCGCCAAATCCCTTATAGACCTCAGGATTAGAGGAAGGAGGCAGGAGTGGTGTCAGTGTTAGACCTTGCTCCGGAACAAAGGAACTACTATTAACTTGAGGGATACTTGGAGTTTCCTCAGGGCCTGTAGCAGACTCCCCTCTGTCTGTCCTGTATGCCCCTGCTCATCCCAAGTGCCTGTAATCCTCTATTGCTAAGTGAGGGTCTTTCCCTGCGCTGTATCCACTGTCTCCCCATACTCCCCGCATATGTGTTCCATGTGTATTGGAGTTCTATGATTGTGAATTTTTGCACTTTGTATTGCTATCTTCTTGTATGTATCACGTATGCTGCATATTTACCCCATGTACCACAGATCCAATTGAAGATCTATACTATTAATAAACACTTTATCATTTGAATACAATCTTACATCTTCTATACTCTTTATGACCTATGAGTAGGTGTTCCCTTTAAAGTCCCGTAAGAGGATCAAATTCCATTTAGCTAGTTTAACTTGGGATGTGGGTTCATCCTACCCTTTAGACCAACTTAGCACCAACCCCTGTTTATCCAATGGATGTGGATTTAGGGTGTTCAGCATGTCCAGTATAAGAAAATGGCAGTAACCTCGGGGCTAAGAGCTAACCAAGTTTCAATGGCTGTGCCTCTGCTGATGAGTGATGAATCCAGCAGCAGATTGGGGGGGGGTTAAATAATCACCTTGCTTTTCTGGCAGAAAATAGCAGGGAGAAGTGCGCAGCTAGGAGTCCTAGGCCCCTTGCACACAGACGTCATCATTAAATTGATGTTTATACTCTTGTTGAAAGATCTGGAGTAAAAATGTGCAAGTGCATAAGTGCAAGTAAAGACGCATAAATGCATGTAAATGTGTGTATGCATACACATGGGTAAAATCCTCTTCTAGCTCCCAAAGTGTTCTGTTTTGCATACAGTATTTTATAATATTTTTCAAATTGATATAATCTCGTTGCCTTTTCCTTGGATGCTGCTGCTCCAAGCTCTTGAGAGTGTTCTTGAGAGAGGTGTGTTTAATTACCCTTTTTTTAACCTCTTAACCCTCTTTTTTTACCCTTTGATGGTGATTAAGAAAGAGCACCCCCTGTTCGCAAACTCTGACCACCAAGGAGGACGCAGACACTGACCACCAACGGGAGACACAGACACTGATTACTAAGGGGTATATGTCCCTCTCTCTAGTGTCTTTACAGCTTCCTTCTCTGGATGCAGATTCTGGCACCCACGATGCCAACCATCAGGGCTGCTGTTAGGAATCATGGGGCCCGTACATCCCACCTGAAAGGGTTTTCCCCCCAGGCATGTGTGTGCAGGTGCACAGCCCTGAACGCAGACAGTGTGCACCTGCACACCTGCCAAATTAGGACATACGGCTGTGTTCATACAGCCGCTGTGTCCCCATAGAGTAAGCCTAAGTTCACATCTATGCATGTCCGAAATGCAGGCAAAATTACCTGCTTGCCTGTAGGTATGAACCAAGCCTAACACATGGCTCCATCCCCAAGAACAAATCACTTATTCACATAGCCAGGGTACCTGTGAGAATCAACCCTTAAAGCAGAACTATACCCACCCTCTCTCCAGCACTGCGATATCTCGGAGCTCCCCGCTGGCCACTAACATCTAGAGCTCGGCGGCTTCCAGATATTAATCTCCAGACATTTTCATTGGCCGGGCTGAGATGTTGTTACTCCTATGCATGTGTGGGAGTTCAGTCATGTTGGCAATGCCAAAAATGTACACCAAGCTGCATGTGCATTCAGTGTTCATAGATGTTTCAGCCAAAGAAGGTAAAATAAATCTGGTGACAAAAAAAAAAAAGTAAGAAATTCACCAAAAGGACACAAACAAAAAACTGGAGCATTACTAAATGATGGGAATTATATGGGTACACTAGAGGGTGGACCCAGCAAAGCTTTTGCTAGTGTCCAATAACCTGAAGGTAGCAGCATATAACCCACGGTCTATGAATCGATTCCTGTGTTTGTCCTGTACTGTACAACAAGGATAAAATGCTTCATCACTTTAATATATCATAGATGCACCATATATAAAAATGTGCTGGTTTTAGTTACCATTGTGGCAAGCACTGAAAAAAACAGCATTGCTGGATGACTGAAAACACTTCATTACCTTTGATATAATCCAAGAGTCTTGCCAGCAGAGTTTCCCTTTCTGTAATGAGTTGTTTCCCAATATTTGGTCTCTTAACCATTTCTTTATGTTTCTGAAAAGCTTGCAGGAGCTAAAAAAAAAAAAAATACAGAATAAAAAAAAATATCTTATAACAGGGAAGAGAATATTTACATGTGATCTAGGGAAGTAGAAGGGCAACAAAGCTATTAAAGGGTCTGGAGGATATTACTTATGAGGAAAGGTTCCGAGCACTGAACTTATTCTCTCTGGAGAAGAGACGCTTGAGAGGGGATATGATTTCAATTTATAAATACCGTACTGGTGACCCCACAATAGGGATAAAGCAAGACAGATGACCACTCACTATAATTAGAAGAAAAGAGGTTTAACCTTAAACTACGTAGAGGGTTCTTTACCGTAAGAGCGGCAAGGATGTGGAATTCCCTTTCACAGGCGGTGGTCTCAGTGGGGGGCATTGATAGTTTCAAAAAACTATTAGATAAGCACCTGAATGACCGCAACATACAGGGATATACAATGTAATACTGACATATAATCACACACAAAGGTTGGACTTGATGGACTTGTGTCTTTTTTCAACCTCACCTACTATGTAACTATGACTGACATATCACCAAATAAATTTCTCCATGTTTAAAGTGCATCCCCCCCCCCACTCCCCATGCTTCCCAGGTCTTCCAAGCTGTCTGGCATACTAGGAGATCTCACCTTGCTCCTAGCCCAGCAGTGACAAAAAAAAAAAAAAAAAAAAGATAGACACGGGTAGGCAAGGTGAAAAGCAGAGCTCTCAGTCAGTCAAGACCAACCTGAGTCTCAGACAGCAATGAAGACCCGGCGATGGGTCAAATCCAGCACCATTCAACTAAAATTCATAAATATATTTTAAGCTAAAAAGCTCTTCAAAAGGAATGTTTTTTCTCTTACCAGTCGCTATTTATATCAATATTTTCAGCCACATATACCAACCTGTTGTGGACTGTCATGAATCTCAGAGAAGTAGGATTTCAGTTTGCTGGCTATTTTCTCCTCTGCGGGTTCAATTATTCTTTCATACTGTGAAACTGCAGCTCTCCAGAGAGGCTGCAAGAATGTTAAACACCATCATCAGAACCATGTTCAGCATCACACAGGCAACAGATCAAAAAAATCAGCTTTGTACTACCTCTGTGTATGGGTTGTAATGTACTGGGTTCAATCCAGAAAAAGGTTCAAACACTTTCCCATATCGCTGAGTACGATCTTCACCAGTGGGCAGGAGATAGGCCAACTTTTCATGCATGATTCTTATAGTGAACACCTATAAGGAGCAATAGTTATTCTTCATTTATTAAATATAAAATTCATTATAGATTTGTACGGTTTATGTAGGTAGTGAAATAACTCCATTGCCACATTCCTATACACTAATTAGAAAACAAAAACAAACCCCTAGGATCAGAATTAAAGGCAAATTGGACCACAAAAAAAAAATATATATATATATTTTATTATACATATAAAAATAGATATTTCCACATAAATGGACATGATTAAAAACATGTATTCACATCTGGTACAAAATACGGCCTACCATTGTACTCAAAATCATTTTATTGTGTAGTAGCGGATAAGGGAGTCCCTATGCGTCAATGCGTTTCGCTGATTCGCTTCCTCAGGACACACAGAAGGATGACACAGGCCTCAATTGCTTGGATGTGAGCACATAAAAAAACACATAAAAAAATACTTCCTGGGCGAGCACCGAGGCAATGGCACAAGGCAAACAGTCTGACCCCCACGTAGTCAGGTATATACAAAAAGTTGCTAATGTAAAATTTATATTTTAGGATTCTCATAAGTTCAAATGGCCAAGCATAGAGAGGGATAGATGGCTGCACACAAAAAGATGTATCTGGTATCTTGGTAATCGGTGGAACCACTGCTAAGGGAGGGCGTCCATGGACGTCCTCCCAAAATCCTGCTCTTGCGCGCCCCCTGGGGTGCGCACCCGAGAACATCCGTGACTGCTGGGTCCAGAGGACCCGGCGCATCATGGATCACAGTAAACGGCCGCTGATCACGGCTGTTTACCATGTGATTGCTCCGTCAAATGACGGAGCGATCACATGTAAACAAACCGGCGTCATGTCATGACGCCGGTTCCTCTCTCCCCTCTGTGTACCGATCGGTACAGTGTGAGAGGAGAGGGGGAGGGATCGGATGGTAGCAGCGCTGTGGGCTGGATCTGTAGTGCCCACAGCGCTGCTCTGTGACAAATACAGTCACATCCATGGATCCATCCATCCATTCTCAGCCATCCCTCCATACTCTAATGCCCTGCACTACTCTGCAATACCCTGCACTACCCTGCACTACTCTGCAATACCCTGCACTACTCTGCAATACTCCGCAATACCCCGTAATACCCCGCAATACCCAGCCATACTCTGCCATACCCAGCAATACCCTGCCATGCTGAGCTATACTCAGCCATGCTCGGCCATACTCGGCCTCTGTATGTGGCCAGGCTGTGGAAGTCTCACACATGTGGTATCGCCGTACTCAGGAGGAGTAGGAGAATCTATTTTGGGGTGTCATTTTTGGTATGTACATGCTATGTGTTAGAAATATTGTATAAATGGACAACTTTGTGTTAAAAAAAAATGCGTTTTAACCACTTCCCGCCCGCCGGCCGTCATATGACGTCCTTGACTTTGTGCGGGGATATCTGAATGATGCCTGCAGCTACAGGCATCATTCAGATATCAGCTTTTTCAGCTGGTGATTCCCTACACCATAAGAATGATGATAGCGGCTGTACCGCTGCTTGATCATTCTTACGGGAGGCAAGATGGGACATCCCCCCCTTCCCGCCGCCCTCCGGTGCTTCTACCGACTCACCTCTATGATCGAAGCCAGGATCGTTTTTGTTTTTTTATTTCAGGCTTCTCAGCCTAGAGGTGAGATGTGAGGTCTTATTGACCCCACATCTCACTGTAAAGAGGACCTGGCATGCCATATTCCTATTACAAGGGATGTTTACACTCCTTGTAATAGGAATAAAATTGATCAAAAAAAATCTTTTTTTGGAAAAAAGTGTCAAACCAAAATAAATAAAGTAAAATGAACAAAAAAAAAGAAAAAATAATTTTTTAAAGCGCCCCCTGTCCATGTGCTCGAATGCAGAAGCGAACGCACACGTAAGTCCTGCCCACATATGAAAACGGTGTTCAAACCACACATGTGAGGCGTCGCCGCGAACATTAGAGCGAGAGCAATAATTTTGGCCCTAGACCTCCTCTAACTCAAAACATGTAACCAGTAAAAAATTTTAAAGCGTCGCCTATGGGGATTTTTAAGTAGTGAAGTTTGGCGCCATTCCACGAGCGTGTACAATTTTGAAGGGTGACATGTTATGTATCTATTTACTCGGCCTAACTTCATCTTTCACATTATGCAAAAACATTGGGCTAACTTTACTGTTTTGTTTTTTTTTTTAAGCACAAAACTGTTTTTTTTCCCAAAAAAACGCGTTCAAAAAATTGCTGCGCAAATACCGTGCAAGATAAAAAGTTGCAACAACCGCGATTGTATTCTCTAGGGTCTTTGCTAAAAAAAAACATATATAATGTTTTGGGGTTCTATGTCATTTTCTAGCAAATGATGATTTTCACATGTAGGAGAGAAATGTCAGAATTGGCCTGGGTGCTCCAGAACGCTTGAAGGTGCTCCCTGCATGTTGGGTCTTTGTATGTGGCCACGCTGTGTAAAAGTCTCACACATGTGGCATAGCCATACTCGGGAGTAATAGCAGAATGTGTTTTGGGATGCAATTTGTGGTATGCATATGCTGTGTGTGAGAAATAATCTGCTAATATGACAATTTTGTGAAAAAAAAGAAAAAAAAAATCTTGATTTTGCAAAGAATTGTGGGAAAAAATGACAACTTCAAAAAAGTCACCATGCATCTTTCTAAATACCTTGGAATGTCTTCTTTCCATAAAGGGGTCATTTGGGGGGTATTTGTACTTTTCTGGCATGTTAGGGTCTCAAGAAATTAGATAGGCCGTCAGTACTTCAGGTGTGATCAACTTTCAATAATTGGCACCATAGCTTTTGGACTCTATAACTTTCACAAAGACCAAATAATATACACAAAGTTGTACTTATTTTTACCAAAGATATGTAGCAGTATAAATTTTGGCCAAAATTTAAGAAGAAAAATTATGAATTTGCTAAATTTTATAACAGAAACAAAGAAAAATTCATTTTTTTATAGAATTTTCAGTCTTTTTTCTTTTATAGCGCAAAAAAAACAAAAAAAACAACGGTAATTAAATACCACCAAAAGAAAGCTCTATTTGTGTGAAAAAAAGACAAAAATTTCATATAGGTACAGTATTGTATGACTGAGTAATTGTCATTCAAAATGTGAGAGCACCGAAAGCTGAAAATTGGTCTGGTTAGGAAGGGGGTTTAAGTGCCCAGTGGTCAAGTGGTTAAAGTCCGATCCCAGGGGTTTGTTTTCTGAGATTTGTACTGTTGTATATAAGCTTTACCTAAAGGGTTACAGTATATGTAAATCCGGCCTCTAAAATCTCATAGTCTTAACATGTTAAATCATTTTAACAAAAAATTTTAATATTTTTAAATCTGCAGCTTTTATTTAAGGAAGCTTTAATGATTCTGCCAAAGAGATACTTCTGCCAACACGTCCCATTAAAGAGCAACAATACGTCCCATTAAAGGGCAACAATAACCAAAAACAACAACAACTATTCCTTTCTCCCTGAAGCTGTCACCCTATCACATGCTCTCCCTAAGTTTATAAGCAGCTGTGAGGATTCATATTGTGAGGATTCATATTGACATTTCTCATAGAAAATTCCCTCTGAGAAATGTCATGTAGCAGTTGCCAGAGTGCATGCACGAAGACAGACTTAAAAGGGGCTGCAGGGTTATGCTGATATGCAACAAAGAATGGAAAAATAGGTGAAAACAATAATATATATATTTATTTTTTTATTTTTTTAAGCAATTTTTCTTTAAGATGCTGTATGCTTTAACAAACACTAGGCAAAGATACAGTCAAAGTGCACCAACCTCACCAATTACTTTAATATGACACAAAAAATGAACAATTGCACTCACAAGTGTATGGTAAAATCAGTACTAATCTGTGGTCGGAGATGGGATGGTAATCTGCTGACAAGGAGCCCTCTCACCATGCCTAGCAGAGGAGCTTATGGCTGTAGCTGTCAGAGATCCCAGGATTGGCAACGATAAGCAATGATATCCCCATACACTTCTGAGTGCAATTGTTCATTTTTTTTGTCCAATTAAAGTAACTATTACACAAGATGGCATAAGCAGAGATCATTGATCGCCAAGAAAGAAAGGAATGGCCAAGCACCAAAGTGGTAAAAATTAAAGACCACATTTGTACAGGCAAAGAACACTGAACATACCCATCAAAGCCACATGGGAAGCATACAGGTATCATGTCTTACCATGCACCAAACTCTATGAAAACCTCATTCTAATTATTCATGCGCTAGATCAGTGGTCTCCAAACAGGAGCTGAATGTGGCCCTTTGCTTGCCTTTATCCAGCCCTTGGGGCACTATTTCTTCCACTGATACCAATGACAGGACACTATTTCTCCCACTGACACCAATGATGCGACACTATTCCTCCCAACAATAAAACCAATGGGGCACTATTCTTTCCAATGATATGGCACTATTCCTCTCACTGACACCAATGATGGGGCACTATTTCTCCCACTGACACCAATGATGGGGCACTATTCCTCCCACTGACACCAATGATGGGGCACTATTCCTCCCACTGACACCAATGATGGGGCAATATTCCTCCCACTGACACCAATGATGGGGCAATATTCCTCCCATTGACGTCAATGATGGGGCAATATTCCTCCCACTGACGTCAATGATGAGGTACTATTCCTTCCAATGATACCAATGATGGGGCACTATTCCTTCCAATGACAGGGCACTATTCTTTCTAATGATACCAATGATAGGGCATTGTTTACTCCTATTGACATTGGGGCATTTTCTACTCACACTGGCCAAAGTTCGGACCCCTCACAGTCTGAGAGACACTAATCTGGGCCATGTTTAAAAAGTTTGGGAGACCCCTGAGCTAGATCAAAAAGAAAGGGTACCGAAATGAACTAGAAATTAAATATTTACACTTTCTTTCCTTAATCCAGCCTTCTGGAAAATGTTGGGTAGATAGAAGGTTGCATAGCATAGAATGACTGGCACGACATACAGCAGCCTGGTTTCAGAAAATTATTTCAGCTTGAAATTTGATAATCCAAGTTCCCTGGATAACTACATCGGTTTACTAATTGATTTTTTTTTCTGCAGCCTGGAGTTGTTCTTTGGACAAGTATGCTAATACAAGAACAAAATACCTCTTCCAGGCGTTTGCCTAGCTTGCAAAGGAATTCTGGGAGATATTTCTCATTCTTCCAGGGGTGTGGAGTGTAGCGTTGCCACAGCTGACCAGTAAGGTATTCACATGCTGCTGTCCACTGTTCACAGACACTGATCCCTGCCCGCAGGTTCTCCTTCACTACAGGAAATGGGTCCATCCAGAGGTTCATTGCTCCAAGGTTCTTCTGAACACTTCTGCCCAAAGCATTTCCTGAGACAAAAATGATCATCAAAGTCAAAATAGGACTATACAAGCTGAAAAATGATGTCGCAATTCTAACTTCTAAGAAATTAAAATATTCGTTTTTTAAAACCAGGTTGTTTTACTCTTCTTTATGGTGAACAGCTAAGGGATATCTTTACCCACAAGAAGCAAATTGCCTTGCCTCAGATTGCCCTAAAAAAACAACCAATTGATACACAC
Organism: Aquarana catesbeiana; assembly: GCF_042186555.1. Classification (NCBI taxonomy): domain Eukaryota; kingdom Metazoa; phylum Chordata; class Amphibia; order Anura; family Ranidae; genus Aquarana; species Aquarana catesbeiana. The sequence continues at coordinate 81,123,483 of NC_133325.1, read as the reverse complement.
CTATTCTTTAAGACTTCTAAGGCAATGATTTACAACCTGGACCATAAACAAGAATCATGAGGCCACATAGCAACATTTTGAAGGGGCTCCCTGGTTAACTGTCTCTGTAGAATTTGGCAGGAACAAAACATGTCACCAATCTTAATAGAAAGTATGCCTAAATCAATGCAAGGCAACAGGAAAGCTGTCAGTATAGTCAGACTACTTGGGACCAGTGCTTTGGATAAAAGGTATAGTAAGGACCATAAACAGCTACACTTTTTGTAGCTGTTGACTTTTATATGGGTGGAACTCCACTTTAAAATGTACAAGTATTTGTTTAACAGTTTTAACTTTCATATTTACAGGGGGTCCCCGGGTTACAAACAAGTTAGGGACTGTAGGTTTGTTCTTAAGTTGAATCTGTTTGTAAGTCGGAACAGGTACATTTTTTAAGTGTAGCTCCAGCCAAAAAATCTATTTTTAAGCTTTTTGGATAGCATAGGGAAGGGTTATCACCCCTGTAACATTTGTTTTGCTGTGTGTGCCCCTGTTCAGAAGATTTCACCTCACTTTCTATCCCAATGACAGTTGGATTTTGAAAATTTTGGGTTGTTGTGGAAACAAGCCTTGGTGATAAAGCATCAGTGGAGGTACCTTTTCCCCATAATAGCTCTTACAGGAGAGAAGTTCCCTTACTAGAGGTAGATTTCCTCTCACTTCCTGTTGTCTCCCTCCGTTTGTAAGTAGGAGTCGTTTGTAAGTCGGATGTTTGTAAGTAGGGGACCCCCTGTACTAGGAATTTAGTATATTTTGCCATGTATGAATCCACGATTAATGATTTTAGTGTATTTTTAGCAATAATATTGTTCGGATAAACATTTGCGCAAATATTGCAGAGCCTTAAAAATCAGTATCACCTTCTTTTAGTACTCTGAAAGCTGTAAGTGAAAAAGGAAAACCTCCAGATTTTTAGAGAAATGTTTGTGTATGTCCAATTTTTATTATTTCTCAAAAAGGCGCAATTTAAAATTTACAACAATTTGTTATTTATTAACTCAATACAGGTTAAGCTTTTATGTATAGTAGGAATTTTTTTAAAAATTTGCTGTGTTTATATCTGCTAAAAATGATTTTTAGCGAATATATTGTGTTAATAAACATTTGTGCAAATATCATGGGGCCTTAAAAATCAGTAGCACCTTCTTTTTAATCTACCGGTTCTATGCTTTTAGAAAATATTTGGTTTGGGGGTTTTTAACAAACTCTGAAAGCTGTAAGGGAACAATGAAAACCTTCAGATTTTTAGAGAAATGTAGATTTTTTGCGTATGTTCAGTTTTCACCATTTTGCAAAAAGGTGCAATTTAAAAAAATTACAAATATTTGTTATTTATTAACTCAATACAGGTTAAGCTTTTATATCTAGTAGGAGTTTTGTAAAATGTAGTTTTTTTTATCTGCAAATAAATGATTTTAGTGTATTTTTAACAAAAATATTGTTTTGATAAACATATGCGCAAATATCATTGTGCCCTAAAAATCAGTAACACCTTATCTGTATTCTACTAGTCATGTGCTTTCAGAAAATATATGGTTTGGGGGGTCTTTAACAAACTCTGAAAGCTGTAAGGGAAAAATTGCAAAAATGGCCTGGCCACCTGAGTGTAAAAATGGAGCACAGGGTCTGGCAGCGAAAGTATCAGAGAAGAAACTCTGGAATTTTTTACTACATTAGGCATACACAGTGAATTTCCATTTGTAGCAGAAGTTCAGAAACAATAAACCTACACTGCTAAGACAGATTAGCAAGTGTTTCTTCAGGATCACTAGTCACAGGGGTATCTGCTTTTCTATATCAGAAACTTCACAGTTTAGTTTTAAGTGTTTGTTACCCCAGCATTTCTTATTCCTGATATGTGCCTGTTGTACCATGTACTTGTATGAGAAAGTATCCTGTTCGCTTTGTATTGCTTTGCATTGATTCATTTGTGTAAAATCCCTTGTGTTCTTGCCAGTCCCTCTGCTTTCCTATTAAAAACTGTCCACACCAAGCAGGAGAACATACCTTGGTCAGTTCTCGTGCTGTGCTTTTGCCTTTCATTTCAGTTTTAAACTGAATGGGTTGTTTTACAAGGTGATCGTTTACAATTATTTTAACAGCCTCCCTAATAGGGCCCCCTCCAATCCCAGAATCACATGGCCTGCTATGGCTATTGTTTCACCATAAGTCTTTAATGAATCTGGTGGCAAGTGACAATGAGAGTTCTAATTCAATGTCAGGGCTGGCGTCAGCATACAGTAAGACTACTTAGGCAGCAGCCTTAGACCCGGTTCACACACGGGCAGCACGACTTGCAGGTCGCCACAGAGAGGCGACCTGCAAACGACTTCCGCGGCGACTTGCAAAACGACTTCTGTATAGAAGTCCATGCAAGTCGCCCCAAGTCGCCCCCAAAGTCGTACAGGAACCTTTTTCTAAGTCGGAGCGACTTGCGTCGCTCCGATTAGAACGGTTCCATTGTACAGAACAGGAGCCGACTTGTCAGGCGACTAGGTCGCCTGACAAGTCGTCCCTGTGTGAACCGAGTCTAAAGGACCCAGGATGGGGGGGGGATTTTTAATCAGTTCTCACCTCCTGTACACCCGGGTCTCATACTAACAAATCAGGAACTAGGGCGGGATAAAAAAAAAAAAAAGGACGCAAAATGCACACTATTGTTTCTGGACCCTACTACGGGTATAAACAAATAACATACACATATGTGGTATCGCTGAGATTGTCAGGAACAGGAGAATTTATTTTGGGCTATTCTTTAGTGGTATTATGGTAAGTTATGGTAACAATTATATAAAAAATTTAAATTATCCGCGCTAGATATGTGCAAAGAATAACAAAAATGATATAAGACAAGTGATAAAAAAACAGCTGTCAGCACAGGCCAATAGATAAACACCTAAAAATAATCTCAGTAAATAAAGTGCAGTGCTATTAAGAAATGATAAATAGTGACATGAGTTCAGAAATTCAAAAAGCAATGTGTCAATAAATATAACATAATAAACTCAATATCAGAAAAAAAAAAAAAAAAAAAACAGTCCATGAAGTCCAGAGAAAGAAAAGAAAAAAAAAAAGTTCAATAAAAAAGGGGTTGAAGTGTCCCAAAGAAAAACAGTTTCCACGAAAAGGAAAAAGAATATGGCATGAATATGAGAGCCAGCTTCCCCAGATCCTCTGTGCGCTACACCCGTAATGTAGAAGGCAGCAGCTTATTAGATGGTATTGGCCTCCAAACTAATGGATAGGGCCAAACAAGCTGTAGGGAAATAACTTTCCCAAAATACATCCACAGTGGTATTGGAGGTCCTGGCGTGCCTTAAAATCAGTAGCACCTTCTTCTTTAATCCCGATATATGCATACAAATATAAAAGACCATAGCATAATACTGTATTAAAAGGTTATTTATTGTACGAATAGAGATGCACTCACATGTCCATATGTAAAAATGACCGTATAATCATATATACAAGGCTACAGCGATGCCATAAGCATAGTATGAGCGGCTGGAGAAGCATTGTGATGTCACGTCTGGTCCCACCCAAAGCGTTTCGTCATATGGTGGGCGTTGTCAGGGATGTGGTTACCAGACGTGCACCACGCTATAAATATTACAAACAAGAGAGAGGCAAGGAACCAGCCGGAAAGAGGGCAGAAAATGGGGAGGTTTCTCCAAATCGACAGGAGAAAAACACAACCACCATCCATATAATAAAAGGACAAAATATACAAAATTATAACAAACACAAGAGGGACATTCATTTAAAAATATAATTAATGCATCAGGAATAAATCAAAAACAACCTATCCACCATAACAAAGTTACATGTTACATATCCAGATGCCATCTAGTGCTGACAAAGAAAGAAAAACAAATAATACAAATTAAAATGGTACTGAAGGAAAAAATATAGCAGGGTCCATGCACCAACAAGGTACAGCACCAACGAGGTACAGCACAGTATCACAGCATAATTATGATTATGCAAAAAAAAAAAAAAGGAGAACATATAATAGATAAATATTTAAAAATTAGAATAAATTCATTTTAATTATACAAATGTTATAATATAAAATTAAAAATTGTGTTAAAAATTCCAAACATTAACCATTGTTAATAAAACTACTTACGTCCCATTTGACATTTAGTCCAAAAGGGACGTAAGATTTTAGGCAGTGTCTCCACGAGAGAGATTTCTCTTTTAACGTGGCAACCTCTCCAATGCGGGGTCAATTTATCAATGGCAACAAACAAGATGTCATTGGTCATAGTGTTTAGACACATTGTGACCAGGGAAACCCTTTTTGATTTTGCCAACATGTTCACCTAGTCTAACTTGCAAAGCTCTAATAGTTCGACCCACATATTGTTTCCCACATTTACATTGCAACATGTAAACCACATTTTTAGTGGAACAAGTAATGAAGGAATTGATGGTATATTCACGCCCAGTTTGTTGGGACCAAAAACGTTCTATTCTTCTCCCTTTAAAAGAATTAAGTGCGCAGATGTTACATCTGCGACATGGGAAAAAAACCTTTTAAATCTTGAAAAAATATGGACTTCACTGGTCGATCACATTGTGAGCAATTGTATGTCTTAATGATGGTACACCTCTGAAAATAACACAAGGCTGTTCTGGAAGTACAGGTCCCAGTACACTGTCATTTATGAGAACCGATCAGTGCTTCTGAAAAATTATTATTAAAACATAATGTTGAGTAGAAAAAAGAAGTAATAAAAGAACTTTTAAAGGACTCATTAGGATTATGTCTACGATTATTATTACTAAGCAAATCTCTCCCATCCATAAGGGCAACTTCCCCGATAGTAGACATTAGGTCATTTCCATCATAACCCTTGTCTATGAACTTGGATTTCAGTTCCTGAGCCTGCAGGAGGAAATCGCTTGCAAGAGAGCAATTTCGCCTCAAGCGCATACATTGCTTTTAGCCAAGAAGCATAATGATAACTATCAACTGGAATGACTCCATTACAATCAGTTTCCTTAAAATGTGTGGTAGTAAGTATCTTGTAATCTCTAATGATCAGGTTTAGATCCAGAAAGGAAATTTGCTTGTTACTAGCAGTGCAATCTAACTTGATGCTCCTATTATTCAAATTCAATCTCTGTATATACATATCGAAAAAAAGCTGGTTGCCATCCCTCCGCCAAAAAAAAAAAAAAATCAGCTGAGGTGGGCAATCACTCATGATGACATCCTCCTCCCATTTGGCCATGAATACATTTTCCAAGCTGGGGGCAAACTTGGCTCCCATTGCTACTCCCCGGGTCTGTAAATAAAAAGAACCACCAAACCAAAGAAAATTATGCTTCATAGCAAAATCCAAAAGGGTCAAAATGAAGTCCCTTTGTTTAACCGGTAAGGAAGCATCTCCATCCAAATAATACTTTACTGCCTCCAAACCCTGTTGATGGGAAATAATCGTATACAGGGATGCCACATCCGCTGTATCAAATTTAAAGTATGGGAAGTGTCCTTCAAATATGAAGGCATCTTAGACACAAGTGGCTGCAAAAATTCATCTACATATTTCCCAATTCTAGAGGTGGGGGAATCAATGCCACTAATGATGGGACGTCCCGGTGGCTTAACAGGATTTTTATGTACCTTCGGAAGAAAATATATAAACTGGTAAATGTGGGGCCATTGGAATGAGGTACAATCTCTCTCTTTTTATTTAGGATACCTTCCTCAAAAGCCCCATTAATGTTTGTATTTCCTTTTTATACGTATTGGTTGGATTAGTGCTTAAAGTGACATTTGGAGGGTGAAATCACAGACTCTCCCTCCTATAATAGGGCAATTACCTGCCATCCGCTTAATACTCCTAACAGGGGTTGGGATAGGGAAAGAAAATTTTATGCAAGCCAGGGACAAAATCAATATAATTCCTATACTAACTCGGGATCTAATTACTTTAAACAAGACTATAACCAAGAGGGAGTTTACCAAATCGGGGTTTTTTCCCCAGGGACAATCAAGGCAAAAAAAGGGGCATAGAACCAAGAGAGGCCCCAAAAGGGGGAGGCGTACAAGGTCCAAAAAGAAGGCGGGTTTAAAAGATGTGGGAATATTTAACCTGTCTAAAGCCACATTTACTACTGAAGAAAAATCGGTGCTGAATTGTGTTGTGGAAAATTTTATATTAATGTACTGTCATAAGTCTCCCAGTGTGTGTTCAATCACAGCCCTCTCTAATAGCTGACTGGGGCAGACCAACGGTGGTTGAGATCCGTTTGGTAGTGAAAAGCTCTTTGGGGATGTAGAGAAATGTTTGTGGAGTGAGGACGTGTCCGCCAGCTAAGGGCCCCTGTGCGATGCACAGAACGATCGTCTGGTGGGGATGTGTTCGCTCTGCAAAGACATTATCGGTTTAACGAGTGTGCTCTCATGTTGCCCCTGTGTGCCTGATCAACACATTTGTGGCCCAATGAGTGTACACCTGCCGATAATCTCTCGTCCACAAAGACAGTAGAATAATCCAGGTATACATTGTTCTCTGGAACAATGTATATTAGGGATTTCTACCAACGGAAATACGGGAGTCTTTTGGGTTCTGGTTGGAGACAGGGTTAATGTTTGAAAGCCATGTGGCTTCTAAAAACATACATGCACCCTGTCTCTGCTCAGACACACGCATAAGACTCCTGTAGTCATTGTTCATTGGTTGTTGCATTTTCCTGTGTTGTTAAATCCTTATATGGTCATTGATATCCTGTGAGGTCAAAAGCTTTGTAAGAGGTGTGTTTGGCTGTTGGAGGCTAAACCCTCGAGCGTCGGGACCTCCTATTGATATGCTAATAAAGTGGCTCACTCAGACAGCTGAGGCAGGCTGGCTGCAGGGTGTTTTTTGGAACTGGAACGATGAGGATGTAATTATTTGTCTAGTTGGATGGCTGGGGCACACACCAGAGGATGGATACGATCAAAAGGTGAGATGCATTTATATCATTAGACGAAATTGTTATTATGATTAGAAACAGGAGATTTGGCTGTGTGCTTTGCGTACAACCAAATTTCGCTGACAATCGTGGTTTAAAATTTCCCCCCCCCAAAGACATTGAATAAATATGATACCTTTATGGATTTTCAAAGATAAATATCAGAAAATTGAACGTCAAAAGATATCTTATTTCTAACCCTACTCGGACATGTAACATTGAGAGAAATAAGTATGTACATACCACTCTCTCTCAATGCTTCTCTTTTTAACCCCCCAGGAAAACCATCTCCCTCAGTGCTGGTGTTCAAAGACCTTGCACTGAGGGATTTGGAATCAATAAACATCAAAAGGGGTCCCAAAAATAGCAATCTAGAAATTGGTTTACGTGAGAGGAAGGACATAGTCATCCGCCCCGCTGACAAGGGGGGCAGAATTGTGGTTTTAGATAAAATCGACTATGTGGCAGAAATGAATAACATTCTATCAGATAATGCCACTTACAGTGCCTTGAAAAAGTATTCATACCCCTTGAAATTTTCCACACTTTGTCATGTTACAACCAAAAACAAAAATGTATTTTATTGGGATTCTATGTAATAGACTAGCGCAAAGTGGCACATAATTGTGAAGTGGAAGGAAAATGATAAATGGTTTTCAAATGTTTTTACAAATAAATACAGTATGTGAAAAGCGTGGTGTGCATTTGTATTCAGCCTCCCAAGTCAATACTTTGTAGAACCACCTTTCGCTGCATTTACAGCTACAAGTCTTTTTGGGGATGTCTCTACCAGCTTTGCATCTAGAGAGTGACATTTTTGCCCATTCTTCGTTGCAAAATACCTCAAGCTCTGTCAGATTGGATGGGGAGCATCTGTGAACAGCAATTTTTAAGTCTTACCACAGATTCTCAATTGGATTTAGGCCTGGACTTTGACTGGGCCATTCTAACACATGAATATGCTTTGATCTAAACCATTCCATTGTAGCTTTGGCTTTATGGACTGTTTTTTTCTTATATTGAGTTTGTTATGTTATATTTATTGACACATTGCTTTTAGATTTTTTTAAATCATGTCACTATTTATCACTTCTTAATAGTGCTGCACTTTATATACTGAAGCAAGAAATATACAGCATTTTTTTAAAATAAATATATATTTGTTTTTACTATATGGGGCCAGGTTTCCTTTCATAATTGGAAAAAAAAACACAGGAGATATCCATTACCAGCAAATGAAAGCCCAATTTGTCCTGAAAAAAACAAACAATGTATAATCCACCTGGATAGACCAAGTAGTTGCGATGATATGTACAATTTTACGAACTCATGTCAAAGTTGCAAAATTTTGTTTAGGCATTTACATTTGTTTTACCCTCCATCATGAACGGAATAAAAAAAAAAGTTTTTCTATTCCCCAACGCTGCACCCTTTCTCCTACTGGGTGCAGCATGGAAGTTTTGGTTTGCCTCACCTGCCCGTAGCCAGTGAGGAAAAGTGGGGAATGCATAACCCCACCCACTCATTACACACTGCCGTTTAGTGGCCGCTCAGCACAGCTCAAATTTTCAAATGTTGCGTGACCACATTCACACTGCGCCCCAATCACATTACAAGCACAACGTGAAGGAGGTACCAGTGCAGGAGGGGGTGGAGGGAGGACGGTGGGGGAAGCAGCGAAATACACCTTCGCCTGTGTAGACAAGAATTCTTGCACCGAACCTTTTCAAATTCATAAAGAAATGATGTGGCCCCTTCCAGTTGCTTGATTCTGTATATTACTAAACTGCATTACACTGTGTAATTAAACCCATGCGGTGTCCTTATACTTACCAATAATCTCCAACAGGTGCTTCATCCGGTGCTCAGGATATGGCTCATGCTCTGTTTGTCTCCACACATCATCCACCGCTTCCTTTGTAGTTTCTACCAGTTCCACCACCTCAGCCATTGGCAGATTATCCAGACTATTATAATACTGGAACACAATAGACATAACATAACGTCACAAGATTAGTTACATTATCAACTGCACAAGATCTATCAGAATGACCACAATTAAACATTTTGGTTGCCTAAACCCTAACTGGATGATTGTTTTCTTATAAACCATTGCCATTTTTTCCCTAAAATACTGTTCACTTTTTTCCATCTTTTTTTGTATCTCAGTGCTGCCGATGATCCTTCATTAGCTTCTTTCAACTAGTTCCTGTGTACATGCTATGTTTCCGGTGGCTGCAACTCATTGTTCTGGGCCAGCTTCCAGATAGTGACAACATCAGACTTTGTCTGAGCATGTACAGTATGTAGGCAATGAGGTTTGTAGTCTTCACCTTTATGCTGACACACATACACAGGCACAGTCCACCATTCTCACTATCTGGAAGCTGGTCCAGAACAATGAGATACAGCACAACTGACAGGAACCATGAATCAGACTGAGGCAGAAGTGCAGTAAAAATCACACTATTTAATAAAATGGTAAAAAAAATAGCAAACATAGTCAAAACATAGCCAGAGTTCGGTAACCAGGACGGGTAGTAAGAACAAGCCAGAGAAACTGGAGTCCAGAGATTAGCGAAGTCGGGTACAGCAAAAAGGATCAGGAACCAGAAGGGAAGTCAGCCAAGCAAAAGTCTTTCACAGGAAAACACAGCAGAGAGAGTCCGGATATGTTGACCAGGGCGAAGGCACAGAGGATCTGATCCATGCAGTTTAAATAGCTAGCAGAGCTAGCTGACGAGCAGGAAATGAAGACCAAGGGAGTCACTGTGGAATCAAGAGTGTTGGCAATTAACCGACAGCTGAGCACAGAGCTCTGAAAAGGAAGGGCTGTTAACTCCAGCCCTGACAGCAACACATTGCATTGTGGTGGGTTGTGTTACCAAAAACGCTGAATGTGTGATTTTTAGTCCATTATGGTGTGCTGTCAATCATTAAAATGAATGATTGTCTTAACACAAGTCAACCCACAGCATAATGCATGGTAATTTGTGTTTGTTAAAACACAATGAAACAGACTGCCATACTGTAAGTTGAACCTAAGTGTGTATTAAAAAGCTGTTTAGGGTGTATCTAAACCAAAGGCCAAAAATGTTATATACAAAATAATGGACCCCAACAAACTAAATATAAGGACTATAACGGAACCCAATTTTTGTAAAAAAAAGTATAAAAAAGTATTTATTATATGATAAAAATTGCACATGTATACATATCAACAAAACATACAAAACACACAAAAGCTGCACATAAAACATAACCAAAACCATCTAGTACTTCTTGGATACAGATTCTTGGTGGCTTCTCTATAGTATCCAGGACCCTGCATTCACTATATCTGGTCTCTCACAGTACAAAGAACATGGGAATGCAATTATTTTAGTAAGTATAAACTGCTAAATACTTTTTTTCGTCAGCAGTATATAGCAGTCTTGCGACTTCTATCAGTGTCTGGTTAAAGCTTGTAGGAGGAGTTTTCATTCTGCGCTCACTGTACTATCAGGATGCAGGACCCCTGACCCTCTATCTGGACAGTGATGATTGGCCCTGTGCTGATCACATGCGCTCTCTCAAGAAAAAGAAACTCTCTAGCAATACACACCAAACTGAACATGTGTTCTGTATTATCATGAAATATATTGGGGACTGTGGAAGAAGGGGAGGATCAGAGAAGAAACAGCCTTTTTACCCAATGCAGAGGATTAACCCCTTAGGTTCCACAGTGGGTATAACAAGCATGCTTTACTGCATATACAGACTGATTTTACTGTAGTGGGTTTAGTAACACTTTAAGTGCCAACTTTTATTTATTTTTGTAAAACATTCCCTGAAAATGGAGGACACTTTTCTGCAACATGTTGATAGTCAAAGCCACTGCCAATTTCTATTTTCCTTTTTTTTTCCACTCAATTACATTTCATTGTGTTTAAATAAGTTATTTATAGATTTTCTCTGATCATTCCATTAGATTTCAATCAAAGTCTCTATGAAGTCCATTCGTTTAATGATAACCCTTTAACGCTTTGACCGTCACCAGGACTAAAAAATAGAATTGCCATTTTGCATTCAGCCAAAAAAAGCCTATGAATGATTCTCAATACATTTTCACTTTTAATCACTAGATGGCACTGTTGCACAAATGAATATACTATGAACAAGCTTAGTATTTCTGACATACATTGGTTCTTTGCTGTTTAAAATAAATTTTAAAGCTGAAAGAAGTTTTTTTTTTTTTTAATTTTCCTCAAGCAGGCACTTTGATTTTGAAAAGGCACTACTCTATTGTGAAATGCTTTAACCTCTTCCCTCCCCTGTCTGTTCATCTGTGCTGTTCTTATATGGATTATCAAAAAAAGGCTATTTTTGGATCTTTGGTCGGGTGTGCAGCCATCCAAATCTTCATTGCTTGGATTAACACAGGTGCAACTGGACTCGCACTCCAGACTACATAGACCATATAGCCATTTGCCGGCTCATCTTTGAGCAGAGGGAACTTGTGTTAGCAAACCAAGATCAGTGGACCGTGGGTGCAATGTCAATCACCTGTAGACTCTTCATCCAGGTCTATGTCTGTACTGAGATATGAACTTTGTGTAAATGGATTACAAGTGCGGAAACCACTATATTCATGTTCCACTGAGAACTACTGTCTGCCACAGTGACAGACAGGACTTGTAGTCCATTCATTCACAGATCTCTGAATGAATGACATGGCTGTATGGAGAAGAACCCCTCACACGCTGTTACATGGTTGTCACATTTGCACTGTATTACATGTTACACTCTAAATATGGGTGTAATGGGGCGTACACACGGTCGGACTTTTTGGCTACAAAAGTCCGATAGCCTGTCCCACAGACTTTCGACAGACTTTCTAACGACCGGACTTGCCTACACACGATCACGCCAAAGTCCGACGGATTCGTACGTGATGACGTACACCGGACTAAAATAAGGAAGTTGATAGCCAGTAGCCAATAGCTGCCCTAGCGTGGCTTTTTGTCTGTCGGATTAGCATACAGACGAGCAGATTTCTGGGTCCGGCGGAGTTACGACATAAAGATTTGACGCAAGTTCCAAATCTAAAGTCAGTCAGATTTGCGACTGGAAAAGTCCGCTGAAAGTCGGAAGCCCACACATGATCGGATTGTCCGCCGGATTTGGTCCATCGGCGTCCGTCGGACTTTTGTAGCCGAAAAGTCCGACCGTGTGTACGCCCCATAAGATGTAACATGTTGCAAAAGTTGGAGCTACTTTACTTAGACCCCTTTCACACCGGGGCGCTTTGCGGGCGCTACAGCACTAAAAATAGCGCCTGTAAAGCTCCTCTCCTGTGTCTTCAGTGTGAAAGTGCTAAAAATAGCGCTGTTTTATCGCCCGCACCACCCCAGTGTGAAAGGGGCTTTATCCATTCCACTGCGTGGATATATTAATGCAAATCTGTATCAATTTGTGTATTTTACATCTACCTAGAGTTTAGCCTTAAAGCCCCTCTCACACTGGGACGGTGCGCGCCCCGGCGGCAAAACGGCGCTATGTTTAGCGCTGCTTTACTGCCGTTTTAGCGGCGTTATTTGGCCACTAGCGGGGCGGTTTTAACCCCCGCTAGCGGCCAAAAAAGGGTTAGGAGGTTGCAGGAGTTTTTTTAATGTCCTGCAAGTGCACCGCTCCAGTGTAAAAGCGACACAGGAGAGGTGCTTAACAGGCGCTATGCAGGCGCTATTTTGAGCGCTGTAGCGCCTGCAAAGCGCCCCAGTGTGAAAGGGGTCTAAGTGTGGCCATCCAACCATTCAGTATAAGAAACATTCTGATAACATCACAGGAAAAAAAAAAAAAGGGAATACCTTTTCAATAGTTTGAAAAAGATTCATAAAATGCCCCGCTCTTTCCCGGATGTTAGGCTTACTTCTGCTCTCTGCAATTTCTGCCCAGAACTGAAACTCATCACTGGGGGTTATGATACCTGGAAGACACACAGAAAAAAAAAAAAGAATTCATTTCCATTTGGTGTTAAACACAATGAAGCCCAATTTTGAAAACTGCGAAGAACTAATAATGGCATTGACTATGATATTCAAGAAGACAGATTTTAGGAGAGGTCAGCTTTTGACAACTTATGTGTTTCTATCTACGCAGGATTTTTTTACATAATAAATGAACAAATGCAATGCACACAAACCTTGCAGGCTGTCTCCTCCACCAGACTTAGAACCATCTCTGCTAGACACAGGCCTTCTCAGCACACTGCCTAGACCAGCCTCTAGGTCACTGAGCAAAGCCTGCAACTTGGGATCAAACTCCTTGCTCCATTTCTCATCCTTAGAAAAAAACATTGATAATCAGAGATGACCAACACAGAACGGCATATTAAAAACACCAGAATTTAAATAAGATTAAAGAAAAGAAAATGTCTTTTAAAACAGAACACATAAGAGCAATGACACCATGCCAAATTCTAAGAGGAATGTCACTCCGAAAAAAAAAAGACAATATTGTAGCACCTGACTATTAAAAATAGGGTACTTACCAGTGCCTGGAGTCCAGCGATGTGCCGATTATTCTTACCGCTGCAGGTCGGCAGTGTCATTTTGAATATGGGAGCCAAATGCAACTTCATGAGGAATCACAGTCGCCTCACCACTGCACATGTGCGAGATTGTGCGGCGCTGTGGTTGGGGGGGTGGACAGGGAGCATGCCTAAGTGATCGTCATTTTCACCTAGGTGAGAATTGGAGGAAGCGGGAGTGGGTACAAAAAAAAAAGTGTTAGGGATAGGGGAAAAAAATGATGTCTTTTCTCCTCGGAATCCTGTCCAGGCTATCCAATGGTCCGCTGTCTCAGGAGAACTAATAGCGGAACCAGGGGGCCCCTGCAACTGACACAGCGGCCTAAGTGGCTAGAGGAAACACAAAAGAACTGAGGCTGAGGCTGGGTTCACACTGGTACAACGCGACTGTTGTACAACTGTCATCATACTTTGCTGCCACTTTGAGATAGTCAGACTTGTCTTTTGACCAATCAAAGCAATCCCAGTGTGACATAATTTCCTTTTACTGCTGCTGTAATCACCATGTCGGATGTCACAAGTCGGATGGTTAGGACAAGGATCTGACTTTGATCCGACTTCAATGATATTTAATGGGCTGAAGTAGGACCAAAGTCGGACCAAAGTAGTGCAGGAACCTTTTTCAAAGTCGGACCAGTTGAGACGGCTCTCTCAAAGGGAATCATTGATTTATACACGTCATGCGACATGTTCTCCCAAAGTCGGAGCATTTGTCGAACAAGTGTGAACCCGGCCTGAGGCCAGGTTCACACTGGTATGACACAACTGTCATCCTGCTTTGCCCTGCAACATCAATCCTATATCGGTCCTGCTTCCATCTGATATGAATGAACAAGATAAGATTTTTCTCCGACTTTGAGATAGTCTGACATGTCCTTTGACCAATCAAAACAAACCCAGTATGACATCAATTCCTTTTACTGCTTCTGTAATCACCATGGCGGATGTCACAAGTTGAGTGGTTAAGACAAGAAACTGACTTTGATCTGACTGCAATGATACTCAATGGGCTGAAGTAGGACCAAAGTCGGACCAAAGTAGTACAGGGAGCATTTTCAAAGTCTGACTGACTTGTGTCGGACCAGTTAAAACGGCTCTCATAAGGAATCATTGATTTACACACGTCATGCGACATGAGCTCCCAATGTCGGAGCATTTGTCGTACCAGTGTGAACCCGGCCTCACGGGTGATCTGTTTTTTTTTTTTTTTTAATAACGGAGGTTAAGGTGTTCCCTGTTTTCAGGTGGGAGGAGCCTTCTCTCATTGCTGCCCTGCAAGATGAAAAAAATTGTAGGGAGAGGGCGGGGGAGGAGGGTCGAAGAATTTAATAGACGACACTTTCACTTTTGAAAGAGTCCACTTTAATTTAAATAACCAGTTTTAATAAGATTTTAAATTGCAATGTACTAACAGGTCACTACAGGAAATACGGACCTGAGTGCCTTTCTGGCAGGATCCGCAAATATTTTTCTGTACTTCCAATCTTGCGGAAATGTACATGTATTGCAGAGATATACAGTTTTTAAAAGACAAAGCTCTTATTGCATGATCACATAGATAAGTAATGTTTTGGGTCTGCATAGGGGCACTTCATCAGGTATGTGATTTAATAACACACGCCACAGCAACTCACCTTTAATAACAATGGAGCAAAGATCTGCCTGACAGCCTGGTATAGAGTATTGATTGGGGAATCCAGCATAGATGAAACCAATACATTTTCATGCAGATTGTCCTCTGTGATGACATCTGGTCGTATTTTGAAATATACAAGAACTTTTTCTTTTGTGTCACCGGAGTCCACCTAATATAACAAAGTAATCATATAAAGACACAATCTTATACTGTATATGCCACATGTATTGTAATAGTTATTCATACACATAGAATCCTTCCTAGTCGGCAGAGTCTTCTCTACTTTGGACTAGAAACAGTGGGGTTGATTTACTAAAACTGGAGAGTGCGAAATCTGGTGCAGCTGTCCATGGTAGCCAATCAGCTTCCAACTTCAGCTTAGGCCCCCCTTCACATCGGGACGATTTTACATGTCAAATCGCATGCCAAGGCACCGTCCGAATCGGTGCAGCGCCACACAGATTCCCAAAAGTAGTTCCTGCACTACTTTCACGACTTTGGGGGCGATTTCAATAGACATCTGTGCATGAACCCGCACAGATGTCTCTAAAATTGCCCCCAAACTCGCAATGAAAATCGTATTTCAAACCCGCATTCAGTGTTAACTTAAGCTAAGCTGACAAAAAAAAAAAAATCTGGAAGCTGATTGGTTTCTATGCAGAGCTGCACCACATTTTGCACTCCCCAGTTTTAGTGAATCAACCCCAAAGTGTCCAAATACCAGCTTATAAATGTATCTAAACTTAGAGGAACTTCTTTGTATTGGCTCCATCTCCCCTCAGCGACATTATGGCTGCCATAATGATGTGTCGGCGCGAAGCCTCTGTCTTCTCCCCGGCGCTGGCATTACAGCTCTAAGCACCTGGCTATGACAGCTTGCGGCTTCACAACTGGGTGCACACTGCACCTCCGTAATGGTCAGGCAATCTTCTGGGACCTGTGACGTGTGCCAGAAGATTGCAGGGAGGAAGGGGGAGGAGAACTTCCAGTCGGATGGCTTAGGAATACCAGAAGTGGGAGTGGGTACCTGTCAAAACTTTTGGGTGGAGCTCCGCTTTAAAGCATTAGTAAAGCCTGCTTTGCTATTTTTACCTACAAGTAAGCCTATAATAAGAATATCTCCTAAACTTGCACTGTTTAGGAGATACTCACTCTGCATGCAGCTGCTGATGTCACCGGTGCATGCGCTCTGAAGGTCCAGCATACCTTGCCGGACCTTCAGAGCTTCTTGCTGGAACTGAGGGCTCCCGCACGTATGCGTGGAAGTGGCGTCATTGCAGATTCGGCCACTCACAGCGCCGGAGCCCGCGAACCCGGAAGAAAGGCCGGGGGAAGATGTCAACCCTCTCAGCGGTGATCGGGCACCGCTGGAAGGGCTTCGTTCTAGGGTAATTATTTCATAATGTGCTAGTATGCGATACATACTAGCACTTTATGCCACTGTCTTACGGGTATTTTTTTTTTTTTTATTCTGCAGCCGTTTCCAGTAGACTCCGCCCCCCCACCAGGGTTGCCAACCCCTGCAGGCCTTAAAGTGGAGTTCCACCCCCAAAAAACAAAAAAAATATTAATGTGCTTAAAAAAAAACATTTGGAGAAAAAATGTTTCTTTACTCACCTCTAAATGCCTGTTGCTAGGGGGTCCCTCGTAGTCTGCCTCCTTCAGCGCCTGGGCTCCTGACGTCACTTTCCCTCGGTGCAGGAAGGGAGATCGCCTCTCCCCGCTCCTTCTTGTCAATCATTTGGGACACATGACCGATCCCAGATGATTGCGTGGCCGGCGCTCGCAGTGGGTGGCTTCACAGCCAGGCGCCCACAATTAAGATGCCAGCGCCGCCGAGCGGAGGGGGGGGGACAAGCGGGGCTTCGATCCCCCGCATCGCTGGACCCTGGGACAGGTAAGTGTCCGATTATTAAAAGTCAGCAGCTGCAGTATTTGTAGCTGTTGACTTTTAATTTTTTTTTTTTTTTTAAGTGGGAACCCCACTTTAATGTACTACTAAAAGAAAATAAAGCGCAGATTTTATTTCTTTTGGCTAGAGAAATTAGAGAAAAGAAAATGTGTTCTATGGGGATGTTCTTAGTAATGAAAACCTTAAAGTGGTCCTTCACTGGGAAAAATGAATTAAATATTCAAGTCACTAGGTCTAGCACAAAGGAACATAAACCTCTGTCCTGCATACAGTTGTGCTCAAAAGTTTGCATCCTCTAGCAGAAATCATTAAAATTTGGCATTGATATTGAAAATATGACTGATCATGCCAAAAAAACTGTCTTATTTAAAGTGATGTTCCAGTCGTTTTTACGTTTATTAATAGTCAGCAGCTACAAAAAGTGTAGTTGCTGACTTTTAATAAACACACTCACCTGTCCCACGGTCCAGCGATGCGGCCTCCTCTCAGTGGCCGGGCAATCTTCTGGGACCTTCAACGTGTCCCAGAAGATTGCAGAGATGGAGGGAGATAGGAGAAGTCGCCTAGGCAGCGAGAGAGGAAGTGGGAGCTGGGTATCTGTCAAAACTAGGGGGGTTAGGAGTGCTTAAAGAGGAAGTTCCACTTTTGGATGGAACTCCACTTTAAGGATTGTGATCATATGAAGCTATTAATGATCACATAGTTGTTTGGCTCCTTTTTGAATAATAATGACAAGAGAAATCACCCAAATGGCCCTGATCAAAAGTTTCCACCCCCTGGAATGTTTGGCCTTGGTACAGACACAGATGGTGGCACATACAGGTTAAAATGGCAATTAAAGGTTAATTTTCCACATCTGTGGCTTTTTTAAATTGCAATTAGTGTCTGTGTATAAATGGTCAATGATTTTCTTAGCTCTCACATGCACAAGGATACACTAGGAAGGCAAGATACGAAGCCATGAGGAGCAGAAAAGAACTGTCAAAAGACCTGCATAACAAGGTAATGGAACTTTATAAAGATAAAGAAAAGGATATAAAAACATATCCAAAGCCTTGAATATGCCAGTCAGTACTGTTCAATCACTTATTAAAGGATATGTAAAAAAAGATTCGATTTTTTTTTTTTTTAAACAAACATGTCATACTTATCTCCTCTATGCAGTTGCTTTTGCACAGAGTGGCCCTGATCCTCCTCTTCTGGGGTCCCTCAGTGGCGCTCCTGGCTCCTCCTCTTCTCGAGTGCCCCGTCTGAGAATCACTCACACTCGGGACACCAGTGTGGGCACGCTCCCGTGTCCTGTTGCTGCATCCTTTGACACAGACAGCAGGACTCGACTCTGCCCCCCCACTCCCGTGTCATTGGATTTGATTGTCAGCAGTGGGAGCCAATGCTTGCACTGCTATCAATCTATCCAACAAGGACCCGAGACACCAGCTGGAGCGGGTGAGCTCATGCCCATCGTAGGAACGATCGGGCTCAGGTAAGTAAAAAGGGGCTCTGGTAGGCTGGTGCACTACAGGAGGTTTTTCACCTCAATGCATTATATGCATTGAGGTGAAAAACCTCCAAGGGTTTACAACCCCATTAAGAAGTGGAAAATTCAGGGATCTCTTGATACCAAGCCAAGGTCCAGTGGACCTAGAAAGATTGCAGCCACAACTGCCAAAAGAATTGTTCGAGATACAAAGAAAAACCCACAGGTAACCTCGGGAGAAATACAGGCTGCTCTGGAAAAAGATGGCGTGGTTGTTTCAAGGAGCACAATACAACGTCCTCTTCCTCCCTGTCCCCGAATACCCATCATCTTCCTCTCCGTCCTCAAATATCCTTTCCCTTCCTCCCTGTCCCCCCCCCCGTTCCCGAATACCCATCCTCTTCCTCCCTGTTCCCAAATATCCTTTCCCTTCTTTCCTGTCTCTGAATAACAGTCCCCTTCCTCACCGTCTCCTTCCTCACCGTCTCCTTCCTCCCTATCCCCCAATACCCGTCCTCTTCTTCCCTGTCCCGAATGAGTTTACATATTTCGTGCAGAAGAATGCAAATTGTCTGCCAGTATTTTCTGATAACATGCTGCATTCATCTTGCCATCAATTTTCACAAGATTCCCTGTGACCTTAGAGCTCACACACCCCTCTAAAACATCCATGAGCCACCACTATGCTTTACAGTGGGGATGGTCTTCTTGTCGCTTCAGGGGGAAAGGGAGGAAGGGGGACACAGAGGAAGAAGGGGGACACAGAGGAAGAAGGGGGACACAGAGGAAGAAGGGGAAGAAGGGGGACACAGAGGAAGAAGGGGGACACAGAGGAAGAAGGGGAAGAAGGGGGACACAGAGGAAGAAGGGGGACACAGAGGAAGAAGGGGGACACAGAGGAAGAAGGGGGACACAGAGGAAGAAGGGGGACACAGAGGAAGAAGGGGGACACAGAGGAAGAAGGGGGACACAGAGGAAGAAGGGGGACACAGAGGAAGAAGGGGGACACAGAGGAAGAAGGGGAAGAAGGGGAAGAAGGGGGACACAGAGGAAGAAGGGGGACACAGAGGAAGAAGGGGGACACAGAGGAAGAAGGGGAAGAAGGGGAAGAAGGGGGACACAGAGGAAGAAGGGGAAGAAGGGGGACACGGAGGAAGGGGAAGAAGGGGACACAGAGGAAGAAGGGGAAGAAGGGGGACACAGAGGAAGAAGGGGAAGAAGGGGGACACAGAGGAAGAAGGGGAAGAAGGGGGACACAGAGGAAGAAGGGGAAGAAGGGGGACAGGGAGGAAGGGGAAGAAGGGGACACAGAAGAAGAAGGGGGACACAGAGGAAGAAGGGGAAGAAGGGGGACACAGAGGAAGAAGGGGAAGAAGGGGGACACAGAGGAAGAAGGGGAAGAAAGGGGACACAGAGGAAGAAGGGGGACACAGAGGAAGAAGGGGGACACGGAGGAAGGGGAAGAAGGGGGACACGAAGGGGAAGAAGGGGGACACGGAGGAAGAAGGGGAAGAAGGGGACACAGGGGAAGAAGGGGGACACAGAGGAAGAAGGGGAAGAAGGGGGACACAGAGGAAGAAGGGGGACACAGAGGAAGAAGGGGGACACAGAGGAAGAAGGGGGACACAGAGGAAGAAGGGGAAGAAGGGGGACACAGAGGAAGAAGGGGAAGAAGGGGGACACAGAGGAAGAAGGGGAAGAAGGGGGACACAGGGGAAGAAGAGGAAGAAGGGGGACACAGGGGAAGAAGAGGAAGAAGGGGGACACAGGGGAAGAAGGGGGACACAGGGGAAGAAGGGGAAGAAGGGGGACACAGAGGAAGAAGGGGAAGAAGGGGGACACAGAGGAAGAAGGGGAAGAAGGGGGACACAGGGGAAGAAGGGGAAGAAGGGGAAGAAGGGGGACACAGGGGAAGAAGAGGAAGAAGGGGGACACAGGGGAAGAAGGGGGACACAGGGGAAGAAGGGGGACACAGGGGAAGAAGGGGAAGAAGGGGGACACAGAAGAAGAAGGGGAAGAAGGGGGACACAGGGGAAGAAGGGGAAGAAGGGGGACACAGAGGAAGAAGGGGAAGAAGGGGGACACAGAGGAAGAAGGGGAAGAAGGGGGACACAGAGGAAGAAGGGGAAGAAGGGGGACACAGAGGAAGAAGGGGAAGAAGGGGGACACAGAGGAAGAAGGGGAAGAAGGGGGACACAGAGGAAGAAGGGGAAGAAGGGGGACACAGAGGAAGAAGGGGAAGAAGGGGGACACAGAGGAAGAAGGGGAAGAAGGGGGACACAGAGGAAGAAGGGGAAGAAGGGGGACACAGAGGAAGAAGGGGAAGAAGGGGGACACAGAGGAAGAAGGGGAAGAAGGGGGACACAGAGGAAGAAGGGGAAGAAGGGGGACACAGAGGAAGAAGGGGAAGAAGGGGGACACAGAGGAAGAAGGGGAAGAAGGGGGACACAGAGGAAGAAGGGGAAGAAGGGGGACACAGGGGAAGAAGGGGAAGAAGGGGGACACAGGGGAAGAAGGGGAAGAAGGGGGACACAGGGGAAGAAGAGGAAGAAGGGGGACACAGGGGAAGAAGAGGAAGAAGGGGGACACAGGGGAAGAAGGGGGACACAGGGGAAGAAGGGGGACACAGGGGAAGAAGGGGGACACAGGGGAAGAAGGGGGACACAGGGGAAGAAGGGGGACACAGGGGAAGAAGGGGGACACAGAGGAAGAAGGGGAAGAAGGGGGACACAGAGGAAGAAGGGGGACACAGAGGAAGAAGGGGGACACAGAGGAAGAAGGGGGACACAGAGGAAGAAGGGGGACACAGAGGAAGAAGGGGGACACAGAGGAAGAAGGGGGACACAGAGGAAGAAGGGGGACACAGAGGAAGAAGGGGGACACAGAGGAAGAAGGGGAAGAAGGGGGACACAGAGGAAGAAGGGGGACACAGAGGAAGAAGGGGAAGAAGGGGGACACAGAGGAAGAAGGGGGACACAGAGGAAGAAGGGGGACACAGAGGAAGAAGGGGGACACAGAGGAAGAAGGGGAAGAAGGGGGACACAGAGGAAGAAGGGGAAGAAGGGGGACACGGAGGAAGGGGAAGAAGGGGACACAGAAGAAGAAGGGGGACACAGAGGAAGAAGGGGAAGAAGGGGGACACAGAGGAAGAAGGGGAAGAAGGGGGACACAGAGGAAGAAGGGGGACACAGAGGAAGAAGGGGGACACAGAGGAAGAAGGGGGACACAGAGGAAGAAGGGGGACACAGAGGAAGAAGGGGGACACAGAGGAAGAAGGGGGACACAGAGGAAGAAGGGGGACACAGAGGAAGAAGGGGGACACAGAGGAAGAAGGGGAAGAAGGGGGACACGGAGGAAGGGGAAGAAGGGGGACACGGAGGAAGGGGAAGAAGGGGGACACAGAGGAAGAAGGGGAAGAAGGGGGACACAGAGGAAGAAGGGGAAGAAGGGGGACACAGAGGAAGAAGGGGAAGAAGGGGGACACAGAGGAAGAAGGGGAAGAAGGGGGACACAGAGGAAGAAGGGGAAGAAGGGGGACACGGAGGAAGGGGAAGAAGGGGGACACGGAGGAAGGGGAAGAAGGGGGACACGGAGGAAGGGGAAGAAGGGGACACAGAAGAAGAAGGGGAAGAAGGGGGACACAGAGGAAGAAGGGGGACACAGAGGAAGAAGGGGGACACAGAGGAAGAAGGGGGACACAGAGGAAGAAGGGGAAGAAGGGGGACACAGAGGAAGAAGGGGAAGAAGGGGGACACAGAGGAAGAAGGGGAAGAAGGGGGACACAGAGGAAGAAGGGGAAGAAGGGGGACACAGAGGAAGAAGGGGAAGAAGGGGGACACAGAGGAAGAAGGGGGACACAGAGGAAGAAGGGGAAGAAGGGGAAGAAGGGGGACACAGAGGAAGAAGGGGGACACAGAGGAAGAAGGGGGACACAGAGGAAGAAGGGGGACACAGAGGAAGAAGGGGAAGAAGGGGAAGAAGGGGGACACAGAGGAAGAAGGGGAAGAAGGGGGACACAGAGGAAGAAGGGGGACACGGAGGAAGGGGAAGAAGGGGGACACAGAGGAAGAAGGGGAAGAAGGGGGACACAGAGGAAGAAGGGGAAGAAGGGGGACACAGAGGAAGAAGGGGAAGAAGGGGGACACAGAGGAAGAAGGGGAAGAAGGGGGACACAGAGGAAGAAGGGGAAGAAGGGGGACACAGAGGAAGAAGGGGAAGAAGGGGGACACAGAGGAAGAAGGGGAAGAAGGGGGACACAGAGGAAGAAGGGGAAGAAGGGGGACACAGAGGAAGAAGGGGAAGAAGGGGGACACAGGGGAAGAAGGGGAAGAAGGGGGACACAGGGGAAGAAGAGGAAGAAGGGGGACACAGGGGAAGAAGAGGAAGAAGGGGGACACAGAGGAAGAAGGGGAAGAAGGGGGACACAGAGGAAGAAGGGGAAGAAGGGGGACACAGAGGAAGAAGGGGAAGAAGGGGGACACAGAGGAAGAAGGGGAAGAAGGGGGACACAGAGGAAGAAGGGGAAGAAGGGGGACACAGAGGAAGAAGGGGAAGAAGGGGGACACGGAGGAAGGGGAAGAAGGGGACACAGAAGAAGAAGGGGGACACAGAGGAAGAAGGGGAAGAAGGGGGACACAGAGGAAGAAGGGGAAGAAGGGGGACACAGAGGAAGAAGGGGAAGAAGGGGGACACAGAGGAAGAAGGGGAAGAAGGGGGACACAGAGGAAGAAGGGGAAGAAGGGGGACACAGGGGAAGAAGGGGAAGAAGGGGGAAGAAGGGGAAGAAGGGGGAAGAAGGGGAAGAAGGGGGAAGAAGGGGAAGAAGGGGGACACAGGGGAAGAAGGGGGACACAGGGGAAGAAGGGGGACACAGAGGAAGAAGGGGGACACAGAGGAAGAAGGGGGACACAGAGGAAGAAGGGGGACACAGAGGAAGAAGGGGGACACAGAGGAAGAAGGGGGACACAGAGGAAGAAGGGGAAGAAGGGGGACACAGAGGAAGAAGGGGGACACAGAGGAAGAAGGGGGACACAGAGGAAGAAGGGGGACACAGAGGAAGAAGGGGGACACAGAGGAAGAAGGGGGACACAGAGGAAGAAGGGGGACACAGAGGAAGAAGGGGGACACAGAGGAAGAAGGGGGACACAGAGGAAGAAGGGGGACACAGAGGAAGAAGGGGGACACAGAGGAAGAAGGGGGACACAGAGGAAGAAGGGGAAGAAGGGGGACACAGAGGAAGAAGGGGAAGAAAGGGGACACAGAGGAAGAAGGGGAAGAAAGGGGACACAGAGGAAGAAGGGGAAGAAAGGGGACACAGAGGAAGAAGGGGAAGAAAGGGGACACAGAGGAAGAAGGGGAAGAAGGGGGACACGGAGGAAGGGGAAGAAGGGGACACAGAAGAAGAAGGGGGACACAGAGGAAGAAGGGGAAGAAGGGGGACACAGAGGAAGAAGGGGAAGAAGGGGGACACAGAGGAAGAAGGGGAAGAAGGGGGACACGGAGGAAGGGGAAGAAGGGGACACAGAAGAAGAAGGGGGACACAGAGGAAGAAGGGGAAGAAGGGGGACACAGAGGAAGAAGGGGAAGAAGGGGGACACAGAGGAAGAAGGGGAAGAAGGGGGACACAGAGGAAGAAGGGGAAGAAGGGGGACACAGGGGAAGAAGGGGAAGAAGGGGGACACAGGGGAAGAAGGGGGACACAGGGGAAGAAGGGGGACACAGGGGAAGAAGGGGGACACAGAGGAAGAAGGGGGACACAGAGGAAGAAGGGGGACACAGAGGAAGAAGGGGGACACAGAGGAAGAAGGGGGACACAGAGGAAGAAGGGGGACACAGAGGAAGAAGGGGGACACAGAGAAAGAAGGGGGACACAGAGAAAGAAGGGGGACACAGAGAAAGAAGGGGGACACAGAGGAAGAAGGGGGACACAGAGGAAGAAGGGGGACACAGAGGAAGAAGGGGGACACAGAGGAAGAAGGGGGACACAGAGGAAGAAGGGGGACACAGAGGAAGAAGGGGGACACAGAGGAAGAAGGGGGACACAGAGGAAGAAGGGGAAGAAGGGGGACACAGAGGAAGAAGGGGAAGAAGGGGGACACAGAGGAAGAAGGGGAAGAAAGGGGACACAGAGGAAGAAGGGGAAGAAAGGGGACACAGAGGAAGAAGGGGAAGAAAGGGGACACAGAGGAAGAAGGGAAAGAAGGGGGACACAGAGGAAGAAGGGGAAGAAGGGGGACACAGAGGAAGAAGGGGAAGAAGGGGGACACAGAGGAAGAAGGGGAAGAAGGGGGACACAGAGGAAGGGGAAGAAGGGGACACAGAAGAAGAAGGGGGACACAGAGGAAGAAGGGGAAGAAGGGGGACACAG
Organism: Aquarana catesbeiana; assembly: GCF_042186555.1. Classification (NCBI taxonomy): domain Eukaryota; kingdom Metazoa; phylum Chordata; class Amphibia; order Anura; family Ranidae; genus Aquarana; species Aquarana catesbeiana. Next base: position 81,098,518 of record NC_133325.1, on the reverse strand, counting down.
AGGAAGAAGGGGGACACAGAGGAAGAAGGGGGACACAGAGGAAGAAGGGGGACACAGAGGAAGAAGGGGGACACAGAGGAAGAAGGGGGACACAGAGGAAGAAGGGGAAGAAGGGGGACACAGAGGAAGAAGGGGGACACAGAGGAAGAAGGGGGACACAGAGGAAGAAGGGGGACACAGAGGAAGAAGGGGGACACAGAGGAAGAAGGGGGACACAGAGGAAGAAGGGGGACACAGAGGAAGAAGGGGGACACAGAGGAAGAAGGGGGACACAGAGGAAGAAGGGGGACACAGAGGAAGAAGGGGGACACAGAGGAAGAAGGGGAAGAAGGGGGACACAGAGGAAGAAGGGGAAGAAGGGGGACACAGAGGAAGAAGGGGAAGAAGGGGGACACAGAGGAAGAAGGGGGACACAGAGGAAGAAGGGGAAGAAGGGGGACACAGAGGAAGAAGGGGAAGAAGGGGGACACAGAGGAAGAAGGGGAAGAAGGGGGACACAGAGGAAGAAGGGGAAGAAGGGGGACACAGAGGAAGAAGGGGACGAAGGGGGACACAGAGGAAGAAGGGGAAGAAGGGGACGAAGGGGGACACAGAGGAAGAAGGGGGACACAGAGGAAGAAGGGGAAGAAGGGGGACACAGAGGAAGAAGGGGAAGAAGGGGGACACAGAGGAAGAAGGGGAAGAAGGGGGACACAGAAGAAGAAGGGGGACACAGAGGAAGAAGGGGGACACAGAGGAAGAAGGGGAAGAAGGGGGACACAGGGGAAGAAGGGGAAGAAGGGGGACACAGGGGAAGAAGGGGGACACAGGGGAAGAAGGGGGACACAGGGGAAGAAGGGGGACACAGGGGAAGAAGGGGAAGAAGGGGGACACAGGGGAAGAAGGGGGACACAGGGGAAGAAGGGGGACACAGGGGAAGAAGGGGGACACAGAGGAAGAAGGGGAAGAAGGGGGACACAGAGGAAGAAGGGGGACACAGAGGAAGAAGGGGGACACAGAGGAAGAAGGGGGACACAGAGGAAGAAGGGGGACACAGAGGAAGAAGGGGGACACAGAGGAAGAAGGGGGACACAGAGGAAGAAGGGGGACACAGAGGAAGAAGGGGGACACAGAGGAAGAAGGGGGACACAGAGGAAGAAGGGGAAGAAGGGGGACACAGAGGAAGAAGGGGAAGAAGGGGGACACAGAGGAAGAAGGGGAAGAAGGGGGACACAGAGGAAGAAGGGGAAGAAGGGGGACACAGAGGAAGAAGGGGAAGAAGGGGGACACAGAAGAAGAAGGGGGACACAGAGGAAGAAGGGGAAGAAGGGGGACACAGAGGAAGAAGGGGAAGAAGGGGGACACAGAGGAAGAAGGGGGACACAGAGGAAGAAGGGGAAGAAGGGGGACACAGAGGAAGAAGGGGAAGAAGGGGGACACAGAGGAAGAAGGGGAAGAAGGGGGACACAGAGGAAGAAGGGGAAGAAGGGGGACACGGAGGAAGGGGAAGAAAGGGACACAGAAGAAGAAGGGGGACACAGAAGAAGAAGGGGGACACAGAAGAAGAAGGGGGACACAGAAGAAGAAGGGGGACACAGAAGAAGAAGGGGAGAGGGTGAACAGCACTGTGTACCTTGTGTCAGTAAGGCTGGCACTGTGTAGCCCCTCCCCCCAGTACCCCATTGCCCCCCATGTGTGTACCTTGTTGGAGAAGCTGACCCGGGCCCCGCTCCTCCTGGCGGACAGGGTGAACTCACTGGCATCGTCCAGGAACCGGTTCAGCTCCGGACAGTCCTCCGCCGGCAGCCCGAAGTAATTGTGCACGGTGGTGAGGAGGAAACGTTTCCTCGGGTCCCCGGGTCCGGCCGGCATGTTCCCCGCACTGTACCGACACCTCACTCCTAGGCAGCAGCTTGTTGAAGGGCCGCTACCATAGCAACGCGGCCATAAGCGCTACAGTTTGGAGAAGCGCCGCGTCCGTACGTGCGCGCACACGGAACCTCGGGCACGCGCGGTGCTCTATTCTGTGAAGGGCGCAGAGCTGTGGAAGAAGTTCTTCCCTGCAGGGAGAGATGTAAAGAGGACCTCTGATTGGGAATGTTAGTTTCCTGGCTGTTCTTGTCACCCCCTGACATGAAAGCAGCCCAGTCATGTCAGCCCCCATGCTCCTCTTATGACTCTGTCAAAATTACGTGTAACTAAAGGCAATTTTGCGTTTTGGATAGAGTATAGGGTTATAACCCCTGTCAGGTTTTTGTCATCTGTGGCTCGTTGTGGAGATTTCCCGTCACTTCCTTTCCCATAGCCAAACAGGAAGTGAGAGGAAATCCCTGCAAATTAAGACCAGACCTATTTTTCAGACTTGTGGTTTACAAGTTAAATTTTTTTTTTTTTGCTAGAAAATTACTTAGAACCCCCCAAACATTATATATATTTTTTTCTAACACCCTAGAGAATAAAATGGCTGTTGTTGCAATACTTTCTGTCACACTGTATTTGCACAGCGGTCTTATAAGCGCACTTTTTTTGTAAAAAAATACACTTTTTTGAATTAAAAAATAAGACAACAGTAAAGTTAGCCCAATTTCTTTTATATTGTGAAAGATAATGTCACGGCGAGTAAATTGATACCCAACATGTCACGTTTCTAAATTGCGCCGTTCGTGGAATGGCTACAAACCTTTATCCTTAACAATCTCCATAGGCAACGTTTAAAAAATTCTACAGGTTGCATGTTTTGAGTTACAGAGGAGGTCTAGGGCGAGAATTATTGCACTCGCTCTACCAATCGCGGCGATACCTCACATGTGTGGTTTGATATATATTATTTTTTTTTCTTATTTATTTTACCTTTTATTTTTTATTTTTACCCTGTTTTTTTAAAAAAGAAAAATGGTGTCACTTTTATTCCTATTACAAGGAATGTAAACATCCTTTGTAATAGAAAAAAAGCATGACAGAACCTCTTAAATATGAGATCTGGGGTCAAAAAGACCTCAGATCTCATATTTACACTAAAATGCAATAAAAAAAAAAAAAAAAATTTCTTTAAAGTGGTGTTCCGGCCGAAATTATACTTTTTAAATAAAAATACCCCTATAATACCCAAGCTTAATGTATTCTAGTAAAGTTAGTCTGTAAACTAAGGTCTGTTTTGTTAGTTTATAGCAGTAGTTTGTTATTTTATAAACTTACAGCAGGCCGTGGCCATCTTAAGTGTGGGCATCTGAAGCCAGACTGTATTTCTTCCTGGATCTCATCCTTGCAGATCTCGCACATGCTCAGTGCAGCACAATCAGTGTAATAGGTTTCAGGTCAGGTTTCCATAGCAACAGCAGTTTCAGAGAAAGTTGCCGCCCCTTCCCAGAAGGCATTGCAAACAGGAAATGATGCGATGGGCCGCGGCCAGGGAGGAGGAAGTGAAAAATGAATACAGCAGATATACAGTAGGTGCTGAGAAAAAAAAAATTATATATCCAATTTGTTTACAGTGCACAGTTTAGTGAGGGATGCTGAAGAGTTGTAAAAGTGGGTGGAACTTCACTTTAAGAGCTATGGGCGGAAGTGATGTTTTGACGTCGCTTCCACCCTGCTATGGTATGGAGACGGGTGGGGGCCATCTTCCCCTCACTCAGCTCCATGCCACACACAGAGAAGGATTCGATTGCCGCTGCCGGCGGCTCCTGTAAGCGGCGGAGGGCACCGGAGCGCGGCGGGAGGGGCCCTCTCCCGCTGCCGATAAAAGTGATCTTGTGGCGAATCCACCGCAGAGACCACTATTATTTGAAAGCGGACCGTCCGCTGAAGAAGAAGATACCGGGGTTATGGTAGCTAGCTGCTGCCATAACAACGATACCCCCCTTCAAACAGCCAACGTATAACGATGGCGGGCGGTCCCTTCGACCCCCACGCTGTTTTCCGCATGTGATATGGCCAGCAAAACCCTGGTGGTAAATATCGCATGCTTTTTTACTCTCTGGTCCGATTGTGACTTGGACTTAAAAGTTTTTAAAGTAATATTTACAGGCACAATTTTTTATTTTTATTTTTTGCAGTAAATACCACATCATTTTTTTTAATTTTTTTTTTTAATATGAATTGGACTAAATTTACCGCTTGCAATCATTTATGGAAATGAGTCACGTGATTGCGTTGTCGCAAGCGGTAAACGTTAGTGAATTGACCCCATAGAGAGGGTGAATCTGCCTAACGAGGGCACAGACATCAATAAAAACAGACTCTCCACTCTTTTCAAAAGTAAAAAATTAAAATAAAATAAAAAACTTTGCCTTTAGTTATCCACAAGACCCCTTTCACACTGAGGAAGTTTTCAGGCATTTTAGTGCTAAAAATAGCGCCTGAAAAGCGCCTCTTGTGGCTCCCCAATGTGAAGACCCGAGTGCTTTCACACTGGGGCGGTGCGCTTGCTGGACAGGAAAAAAAAGTCCTGCAAGCCGCATCTTTGGAATGCAGCGCTCCTACACCACCCCTGCCCATTGGAATGAATGGACAGCGCTTCAGAAGCGCCTGAAAATCGATTCGGAAACACCGCAACACGGACGGCTTTAACCCTTTCTTCAGCCACTAGTGGGGGTTAAAAGCTCCCCGTTAGTGGCCGTAAAGCGACGCTAAAACCAGCGGCAGTGTGAATGCAGCCTTAACAAATAATCCAAATTAATGTTCCCTGCGTTAGCAGAGCATACCTCCCAACTTTTAGAGATGGGAATGAAGGACACCTAACAGCAAAAGTATGCAGGCATAGGACACACCCCTTGCCACGCCCCCTTAAAGGAGAATTGTACAAAAACATAAAAGATTGGTTCAACCCAAAAGTGCTTTTTACCACTACTCTTACCTTATATTGGCTTTTGGAATTTACAAATGCAGCAATTTAGAAATCAGATAAAAAGGTTTAGCTCTTGGAAACACTTTTTCATAGATAAATTGTGCATTTTATATACATCTATATAGATCAGACCAAAATGAGGGACAAATGAGGAGGAATGAGGGACATTGCTCCAAATCAAGGACAGTCCCTTGAAATCGGGGACAGTTGGGAGCTATGGAAGAGATATAAACGTAGAACTAAAAGGCAAAAGTTTTATTTTCATTTTGGATAGAGTAATGGAGGGTTAGAACCCCTGTCAGTTTTTCTTTGTTTTGTTTTTGCCATCTGGGCAGATTTCCCTTCACTTCATCTCCTATAGCCAAAACAGGAAGTGAAAAAAAAATCCCCCCAAAGTAAGGGAGTAGATGGTTGTTGCCAGAACTAGTGTCCCCACTGGAAAATTGCCCCACTATTACTGTGTGGGGACAACCCAAAATGTGGGATTTTTTTTTTTTTTTTTTACTTTCACTTAGTAAAAATAGTCACAATAGATCACAATAGTCACCGGGACAGAGAGCGGGTGATTGACAGACAGCACAGACAGCAATAAAAACCTGACAGGTGTTCTAATCCCTCTTTATTCTATCCAAAATAAGGCTTTAATTATACTTTAAATGGTTGTAAAGGCAGTAGGTTTTTATCTGAAGGCATACTATGCCTTAAAGCAGAGTTCCGGCCGAAATACGACTTTTAAGATAAAAATACCCCTAAAATACTCATGCCTCGTGCAATGTAACAAAGGTATGCTGTAAACTATGCCTAGTTTTCTATTTGTGCAGCATTGTTTTCTTACTTTGTGAAGTTCCTGCACAGTGCGGCCATCTCCAGTGTGGGCAACTAAAGCCACAGTGTCCTTCTTCCTGGATTCTATGCATGCTGGCTACCCAGCATGCACCTGCTGATCTCGCCCATGTGCAGTGCGGTGCAATCTTGGTCAGCTTGACATGGCACAGCCACGCCAAGCTGACAAAGATTTTCTGTAGATACCAATGTTAAATGTTACGGGAGCAGTGCCATGCCAAGCTGACCAAGAATTTCCATAGACGCCAATGTTAAATATTACGGGAGCAGTGCCATGCCAAGCTGACCAAGAATTTCCATAGACGCCAATGTTAAATATTACGGGAGCAGTGCCATGCCAAGCTGACCAAGATCTCCCAGGGGCCAATGCTAACCGGAAATTACGTATGGTGCCATGGCCCCTAAAGGAGGAAGTGAAATTAGATATAGGCATAAATAAGGTAAGTGAACAGAAAAGAAAATAATAAATTGTCAATTCATTTTAAGGATGCACATTAGTACTGCATGGTGAGGAGTGAAAAATGTGGGTGGAACTCCGCTTTAAGATTAAAAACCTTCTGTGTGCAGCAGCCCCCCTAATACTTACCTGAGCCCCATCTCGATCCAGCGATGTTACAAGAGAGCATCGGCTGTCCAGGACTCCCCCTCCTGAAAGGCTGAGACACACAGTGGGTGCCATTGGCTCCCGTTGCTGTCAAAGTCAGCCAATGAAGAGAGAGAGGGGGCGGAGCAGAGCCACAGCTCCATGTCTGAATGGACACACATTGCAGCGGATCGACATGGGTGCCCCTATAGCAAGCTGTTTTCTGTGGGGGCAGGAGGGAGGGGTCAGGAGCGCAGACGAGGGAACCAAAAAGAAGAGGATTGGGGCTGCTTTGTGCAAAACCACTGCACAGAGCAGGTAAGTATAACATGTTTGGTATTTTTAAACAACAAAATACAAGACTTTAGTATCACTTTAAAGCCTAAGTGCAGCCAAAATCACAAACCGAAAAATCAACACAAGGTAGATCACTTACATTCAGTAGGATGGGTCCCTTGTGCTCTACTTTTAGCAAAAATTATCCTTCATCCAAGCCCCCCCCCATCCCCACCCCTCGATGTAATCTTCCAGCGTGATAGGGTTTAATACAACTACAGGCTCTCACCAATGGCGCCATTACACTAAATGAAAAATCGTTCAAAAAACGTTCATTCGTTTTCCGTACAGTTCTGCCTCGTACACACAGTCGGATTTTCCGACGGAAAATATTCGATGGGAGCCTTTTGTCAGATATTCCGACCGTGTGTAGGCTCCATCGGACATTTTCCATCAGAATTTCCGTCACACAAAATTTGAGATCTGGTTCTCAAATCTTCTGACAACAAAATCCGTTGTTGGAAATTCCGATCATGTGTACACAATTCCAACGCATAAAGTTCCATTCATACTCGGAATCAAGCAGAAGAGCCGCACTGGCTATTGAACTTCATTTTTCTCGGCTCGTCGGACGTATTGTACGTCACCGTGTTCTTGACGTTCACAATTTCCGACAAGATTTGTGTGACCTAGTGTATGCAAGACAAGTTTGAACCAACATCCGTAGGAAAAAAAAACATGGATTTTGTTGTCGGAATGTCCGATCGTGTTTTATAGGCATTAGGCTCCATTTTCACTTTTATGACTCCAAAATTGCACCGACTTTGGAGTGCAACTTTGGATGGGTGCAACTTGGATACGACTTTTGCAGCGATAATGCACAACTGTTGCACACAAGTTGCATTATATAACATTCAGGTACAAGTTCCATGCAACTTCTGAGGATTAACATTGGGGAGTCCCTGCGCCCCCACCCCAAAGCACCTTGTTCCCATGTTGATGAGGACAAGGACCTCTTCCCGACAACCATGGCCATTGGTTGTCGGGGTATGTGGGCGGGGAGCTTATCGGAATCTGGAAGCCCCCTTTAACAAGGGGGCCCCCAGATTCCGGCCCCCCACCCTATGTGAATGAGTATCGGGTACATTGTACCCCTATCCATTCACCTAAAAAAATTGTCAAAAATAAAACACAGTACACAGGTTTTTAAAGTAATTTATTAAGGCCGCTCTGTTGTCTCTTCCGATTTCTTCTCCCCTCTCCGGTTCTTCTCCCTCTGTCCTCTGCCTCTGCCGGGTCTTCTCCACTGTCTTCTCCCTCTGTTCTTCTTCTGATGTTGACTTGATGCTCTCTCCCGCTCTAATGCTGAGTGTGCTGTGTGCCACTACTTATATTGGCATGGGGCGTGGTCACCAGAGGCCCGCCCCTTATGATGTCACCGCTTATCATGCCCTGGGCGGTGACATCATAAGGGGCTGAAAAAGGAGAAAAAAGGTGATTTTGCGCAATAACCTAGTACCTGAGGAATTATCCTCTGAATAAAGTGCAATCTAAGCAATAAAGACAAAGATAAAATAATGAAGTGCAATAGTGGCATGTGAATAATGTATCACTGTAAGGTATATATAAAATAACACCACATAAAAAGTTGTGACAAGTGAAACTAAACACTTCAAATAATCACATAAAATCAATAAAAATGCCTACTGTGAAGTGCCAAAAAATGTCTACTAATAAGTAGCGTAGCAATAACAACAACAGTGAAAAAATAAATAGATAAATAAATAGTGTTACTAATCCAAATGATAATAGATAAAAAATATGGGGATATTTATTAAATGTCTAAAGTGGACTCTTACAATGTAACAAACGTTTAAAAGCAAATGGAAAAAGTAGTAACTGTGTGGAGTTCTCAGCGCCCTCTCACTTTTCCTCCTGGTGTACGTCTCGCTCCGGCCACTCCCTGCGCGTTACGATCACGTTTTTTTATCTGGGGAACGTTTGTTACATTGTAAGAGTCCACTTTAGACATTTGACAAATATCCCCATATTTTTTGAACATACTACACTAGTGGAGGCCTTTCTTTCTCTTTTTTTCCCCCTGCCACTGCTGTTGCGATCCCGGAGCTTTTTAGGAGACACTGGCGGAGGAATTTAAAGGAGAAATTCACAACGGGCTTCACCGACAGCACCCATCAACGATAACATCTATACACCTTTACTCACAGATGCAATTCTTTATCAGCTTTAAGGTGAGAGTTCTGTGAGACCACATCCAGGAGAAATTACATGGAGTTATTAATGGGCAACATCATTGAATCACATTATTAACGAGTCACCTACTAGATCATCTTTATACATCTATGACCTTTTATATCTCTGACTCTTTAGAACAGTCCACCTCACCTTATGGATTTACCATCCTTATCTATTATGATTTGGATTAGTAACACTATTTATTTATCTATTTTTTTCACTGTTTTTGTTATTGCTACACTACTTATTAGTAGACATTTTTGGCACTTCACACTAGGTATTTTTATTGATTTTATGTGATTATTTAAAGTGTTTAGTTTCACTTGTCACAACTTTTTATGTGGTATTATTTTATATATACCTTACAGTGATACATTATTCACATGCTGGGCATCGAGAGCATTAATCAGAGAAGCAGCCAAGAGTCCCATGGTAACTCTGAAAAAAGCTGCAGAGATCCACAGCACAGGTGGGAGAATCTGTCCACAGGACAACTATTAGTTGTGCACTCCACAAATATGGCCTTTAAGGAAGAGTGGCAAGAATAAAGTCATAAGAAGTCCCATTTGCAGTTTGTGAGAAGCCATGTGGGGGACACAGCAAACATGTGGAAGAAGGTGCTCTGGTCAGATGAGACCAAAATTTTACTTTTTGGTCTATAAGCAAAACGCTGTGTGGTGGAAGACTAACACTGCACATCACCCTGAACACATTATCCCCACCATGAAACATGGCGGTGTCAGCATCATGTTGTGGGGATGCTTTTCTTCAGCAGGGACAGGGAAGCTGGTCAGAGTTGATGAGAAGATGGATGGAGCCAAATACAGGGCAATCTCAGAAGAAAAAATGTTAGTCTGTAAAAGACTTGAGACTGGGGCGGAGGTTCACCTTCCAGCAGAACAACAACCATAAACATACAGCCAGTGCTACAATGGAATGGTTTAGAATAGATCAAAGCATAATCATGTGTTAGAATGGTCCAGTCCTAAATCCAATTGAGAATCTGTGGCAAGACATGAAAATTGCTGTTCACAGACGTTCTCCATCCAATCTGACAGAACTTGTGCTATTTTGCAAAGAAGAATGAGCAAAAATTTCACTCTCTAGATGTGTAAAGCTGGTTGAGACATCCCCAAAAAGACTTGCAGTTGTAATTGCAGCGAAAGGTGGTTCTACAAAGTATTGACTCTGGGGGCTGAGTACAAATGCACACCACACTTTTCACATATTTATTTGTAAAAGAGTTTGAGAACCATTTATCATTTTCCTTCCACTTCACAATTATGTGCCACTTTGTGTTGGTCTATCATATAAAATCCCAATAAAATACATTTACCTTTTTGGGTGTAACATGACAAAATGTGGAAAATGTCAAGGGGTATGAATACTTTTTGAAGGCACTGTATAATTTAATAGTTAGTAATAGTTATTATTATTAGTTAGTTCGTTGTTATTTCGTTATTTTGAATTTTCGTTCTTATTTTCGGATTTTCGAATTTTGAATTCCGAATCTTCGGAAAACTTCATTAAACGAGTCTTCGTTAATTCGAATATTTGCGAATTTGTCAAATTTCTTTGAAAAACGAATTTGGAACTAAATAAATTGCACATGTCTAGTGCTGTCTTTCGCTACAGCACTAGCCGATCACTGGGTCCTGGCTAATGATTTATGGGTAGGACCGGCTGAGTGAATGACAGAAGAGAATGGTAAACAAAACAGGGATGTAGCACACTGTTAACCCCTTGATTCCCCCTATATATTAACCCCTTCCCAGTCAGTGTCATTAGTACAGTGACAGTGCCTATTATTAGCACTGAGTGATCACTGTATTAGTGTTATTGGTTATGTCAGTGTCAGTTCCCCCAATGTCAGTTAGTGTCAGAATCCCTGTCACCATCACAGTCCCAATAAAAGTCGCTGATCACAGCCATTAGCACTGAGTGCTGTGTGGTAGGGGTCAGAGGATGGAGCTACAGCACTCAGTGGTAGGGGTAAGAGGATGGAGTCACAATGCTCAGTGGTAGGGGTCAGAGGATGGAGCTATAGCACTCAGTGGTAGGGGTCAGAGGATGGAGCTATAGCACTCAGTGGTAGGGGTCAGAGGATGGAACCACAGCACTCAGTGGTAGGGGTCAGAGGATGGAGTCACAATGCTCAGTGGTAGGGGTCAGAGGATGGAACCACAGCACTCAGTGGTAGGGGTCAGAGGATGGAGCTACAGCACTCAGTGGTAGGGGTCAGAGGATGGAGCTACAGCACTCAGTGGTAGGGGTCAGAGGATGGAGCTACAGCACTCAGTGGTAGGGGTAAGAGGATGGAGTCACAATGCTCAGTGGTAGGGGTCAGAGGATGGAACCACATCACTCAGTGGTAGGGGTCAGAGGATGGAGCTACAGCACTCAGTGGTAGGGGTCAGAGGATGGAGCTACAGCACTCAGTGGTAGGGGTAAGAGGATGGAGTCACAATGCTCAGTGGTAGGGGTCAGAGGATGGAGCTATAGCACTCAGTGGTAGGGGTCAGAGGATGGAGCTATAGCACTCAGTGGTAGGGGTCAGAGGATGGAACCACAGCACTCAGTGGTAGGGGTCAGAGGATGGAGTCACAATGCTCAGTGGTAGGGGTCAGAGGATGGAACCACAGCACTCAGTGGTAGGGGTCAGAGGATGGAGCTACAGCACTCAGTGGTAGGGGTCAGAGGATGGAGCTACAGCACTCAGTGGTAGGGGTCAGAGGATGGAGCTACAGCACTCAGTGGTAGGGGTAAGAGGATGGAGTCACAATGCTCAGTGGTAGGGGTCAGAGGATGGAACCACATCACTCAGTGGTAGGGGTCAGAGGATGGAGCTACAGCACTCAGTGGTAGGGGTCAGAGGATGGAGCTACAGCACTCAGTGGTAGGGGTCAGAGGATGGAACCACAGCACTCAGTGGTAGGGGTCAGAGGATGGAGCTATAGCACTCAGTGGTAGGGGTCAGAGGATGGAACCACAGCACTCAGTGGTAGGGGTCAGAGGATGGAGTCACAATGCTCAGTGGTAGGGGTCAGAGGATGGAGCTACAGCACTCAGTGGTAGGGGTCAGAGAATGGAGCTACAGCACTCAGTGGTAGGGGTCAGAGGATGGAACCACAGCACTCTGTAGTAGGGGTCAGAGGATGGAGCTAAAGCACTCAGTGGTAGCGGTCAGAGGATGGAGCTACAGCACTCAGGGATGGGGCCCAGAGGATAGAGCTAAAGCGCTTAGTGGTAGGGGTCAGAGGATGGAGCTAAAGCACTCAGTAGTAGGGGTCAGAGGATGGAGCTAAAGCACTCAGTGGTAGGGGACAGAGCATGGAACTACAGCTTTCAGTGGTAGGGGTCAGAGGATGGACCTAAAGCACTCAGTGGTAAGGGTCAGAGGATGGAACCACAGCACTCAGTGGTAGGGGTCAGAGGATGGAGCTATAGCACTCAGTGGTAGGGGTCAGAGGATGGAGCTACAGCACTCAGTGGTAGGGGTCAGAGGATGAAGCTACAGCACTCAGTGGTAGGGGACAGAGCATGGAACTACAGCTTTCAGTGGTAGGGGTCAGAGGATGGACATAAAGCACTCAGTGGTAAGGGTCAGAGGATGGAACCACAGCACTCAGTGGTAGGGGTCAGAGGATGGACCTACAGCACTCAGTGGTAGGGGTTAGAGGATGGAGCTAAAGCACTCAGTGGTAGGGGTCAGAGGATGGAGCTACAGCACTCAGTGGTAGGGGTCAGAGGATGGAACCACAGCACTCTGTAGTAGGGGTCAGAGGATGGAGCTAAAGCACTCAGTGGTAGCGGTCAGAGGATGGAGCTACAGCACTCAGTGGTAGGGGACAGAGCATGGAACCACAGCTTTCAGTGGTAGGGGTCAGAGGATGGACCTACAGCACTCAGTGGTAAGGGTCAGAGGATGGAACCACAGCACTTAGTGGTAGGGGTCAAAGAATGGAACCACAGCACTCAGTGGTAGGGGTCAGAGGATGGAACCACAGCACTCAGTGGTAGGGGTCAGAGGATGAAACCACAGCTCTCAGTGGTAGGGGTCAGAGGATGGACCTACAGCACTCAGTGGTAGGGGTCAGAGGATAGAACCACTGCACTCAGTGGTAGGGGTCAGAGGATGGATCTACAGCCCTCAGTGCTAGGGGTCAGAGGATAGAAGCACAGCACTGAGTGGTAGGGGTCAGAGGATGAAACCACAGCTCTCAGTGGTAAGGTTCAGAGGATGGACCTACAACACTCAGTGGTAGGGGTCAGAGGATGGAAACACTGCACTCAGTGGTAGGGGTCAGAGGATGTACCTACAGCCCTCAGTGGTAGGGGACAGAGGATGGAACCACAGCACTTAGCGGTAGGGGTCAGAGAATGGAACCACAGCACTCCGTGGTAGGGGTCAGAGGATGGAACCACAGCACTCAGTGGTAGGGGTCAGAGGATGGAACCACAGCACTCAGTGGTAGGGGTCAGAGGATGGAACCACAGCACTCAGTGGTAGGGGTCAGGGGATGGAACCACAGCACTCAGTGGTAGGGGTCAGAGGATGGAACCACAGCACTCAGTGGTAGGGGTCAGAGGATGGAATCACAATGCTCAGTGGTAGGGGTTGGAGGATGGAACCACAGCACTTAGTGGTAGGGGTCAGAGGATGGAACCACTGCACTCAGTGGTAGGGGTCAGAGGATGGACCTACAGCTCTCAGTGGTAGGCGTCAGAGAATAGAACCACTGCACTCAGTGGTAGGGGTCAGAGGATGGAACCACTGCACTCAGTGGTAGGGGTCAGAGGATGGACCTACAGCCCTCAGTGGTAGGGTCAGAGGATGGAACCACAGCACTCAGTGGTAGGGGTCAGAGGATGGAACCACAGCACTCAGTGGTAGGGGTCAGAGGATGGAACCGCAGCACTCAGTGGTAGGGGTCAGAGGATGGAACCGCAGCACTCAGTGGTAGGGGTCAGAGGATGGAACCGCAGCACTCAGTGGTAGGGGACAGAGGATGGAATCACAATGCTCAGTGGTAGGGGTCAGAGGATGGACCTACAGCACTCAGTGGTAGGGGTCAGAGGATGGAATCACAATGCTCAATGGTAGGGGTCAGAGGATGGACCTACAGCACTCAGTGGTAGGGGTCAGAGGATGGAATCACAATGCTCAATGGTAGGGGTCAGAGGATGGACCTACAGCACTCAGTGGTAGGGGTCAGAGGATGGAATCACAATGCTCAGTGGTAGGGGTCAGAGGATGGACCTACAGCCCTCAGTGGTAGGGGTTGGGGGATGGAACCACAGCACTCAGTGGTAGGGTCAGAGGATGGACCTACAGCCCTCAGTGGTAGGGTCAGCGGATGGAACCACAGCACTGAGTGGTAGGGGTCAGAGGATGGAATCACAATGCTCAGTGGTAGGGGTCAGAGGATGGACCTACAGCACTCAGTGGTAGGGGTCAGAGGATGAAACCACAGTTCTCAGTGGTAAGGTTCAGAGGATGGACCTACAACACTCAGTGGTAGGGGTCAGAGGATGGAAACACTGCACTCAGTGGTAGGGGTCAGAGGATGTACCTACAGCCCTCAGTGGTAGGGGACAGAGGATGGAACCACAGCACTTAGCGGTAGGGGTCAGAGAATGGAACCACAGCACTCCGTGGTAGGGGTCAGAGGATGGAACCACAGCACTCAGTGGTAGGGGTCAGAGGATGGAACCACAGCACTCAGTGGTAGGGGTCAGGGAATGGAACCACAGCACTCAGTGGTAGGGGTCAGAGGATGGAACCACAGCACTCAGTGGTAGGGGTCAGAGGATGGAATCACAATGCTCAGTGGTAGGGGTTGGAGGATGGAACCACAGCACTTAGTGGTAGGGGTCAGAGGATGGAACCACTGCACTCAGTGGTAGGGGTCAGAGGATGGATCTACAGCTCTCAGTGGTAGGGGTCAGAGGATAGAACCACTGCACTCAGTGGTAGGGGTCAGAGGATGGAACCACTGCACTCAGTGGTAGGGGTCAGAGGATGGACCTACAGCCCTCAGTGGTAGGGTCAGAGGATGGAACCACAGCACTCAGTGGTAGGGGTCAGAGGATGGAACCACAGCACTCAGTGGTAGGGGTCAGAGGATGGAACCGCAGCACTCAGTGGTAGGGGTCAGAGGATGGAACCGCAGCAATCAGTGGTAGGGGACAGAGGATGGAATCACAATGCTCAGTGGTAGGGGTCAGAGGATGGACCTACAGCACTCAGTGGTAGGGGTCAGAGGATGGAATCACAATGCTCAGTGGTAGGGGTCAGAGGATGGACCTACAGCACTCAGTGGTAAGGGTCAGAGGATGGAACCACAGCACTTAGTGGTAGGGGTCAAAGAATGGAACCACAGCACTCAGTGGTAGGGGTCAGAGGATGGAACCACAGCACTCAGTGGTAGGGGTCAGAGGATGAAACCACAGCTCTCAGTGGTAGGGGTCAGAGGATGGACCTACAGCACTCAGTGGTAGGGGTCAGAGGATAGAACCACTGCACTCAGTGGTAGGGGTCAGAGGATGGATCTACAGCCCTCAGTGCTAGGGGTCAGAGGATGGATCTACAGCCCTCAGTGGTAGGGGTCAGAGGATGGAACCACAGCACTCAGTGGTAGGGGTCAGAGGATGAAACCACAGCTCTCAGTGGTAGGGGTCAGAGGATGGACCTACAGCACTCAGTGGTAGGGGTCAGAGGATAGAACCACTGCACTCAGTGGTTGGGGTCAGAGGATGGATCTACAGCCCTCAGTGCTAGGGGTCAGAGGATAGAAGCACAGCACTGAGTGGTAGGGGTCAAAGGATGAAACCACAGCTCTCAGTGGTAAGGTTCAGAGGATGGACCTACAACACTCAGTGGTAGGGGTCAGAGGATGGAAACACTGCACTCAGTGGTAGGGGTCAGAGGATGTACCTACAGCCCTCAGTGGTAGGGGACAGAGGATGGAACCACAGCACTTAGCGGTAGGGGTCAGAGAATGGAACCACAGCACTCCGTGGTAGGGGTCAGAGGATGGAACCACAGCACTCAGTGGTAGGGGTCAGAGGATGGAACCACAGCACTCAGTGGTAGGGGTCAGGGGATGGAACCACAGCACTCAGTGGTAGGGGTCAGGGGATGGAACCACAGCACTCAGTGGTAGGGGTCAGAGGATGGAACCACAGCACTCAGTGGTAGGGGTCAGAGGATGGAACCACAGCACTCAGTGGTAGGGGTCAGAGGATGGAATCACAATGCTCAGTGGTAGGGGTTGGAGGATGGAACCACAGCACTTAGTGGTAGGGGTCAGAGGATGGAACCACTGCACTCAGTGGTAGGGGTCAGAGGATGGACCTACAGCTCTCAGTGGTAGGGGTCAGAGAATAGAACCACTGCACTCAGTGGTAGGGGTCAGAGGATGGAACCACTGCACTCAGTGGTAGGGGTCAGAGGATGGAACCACAGCACTCAGTGGTAGGGGTCAGAGGATGGAACCACAGCACTCAGTGGTAGGGGTCAGAGGATGGAACCGCAGCACTCAGTGGTAGGGGTCAGAGGATGGAACCGCAGCACTCAGTGGTAGGGGACAGAGGATGGAATCACAATGCTCAGTGGTAGGGGTCAGAGGATGGACCTACAGCACTCAGTGGTAGGGGGTCAGAGGATGGAATCACAATGCTCAATGGTAGGGGTCAGAGGATGGACCTACAGCACTCAGTGGTAGGGGTCAGAGGATGGAATCACAATGCTCAATGGTAGGGGTCAGAGGATGGTCCTACAGCACTCAGTGGTAGGGGTCAGAGGATGGAATCACAATGCTCAGTGGTAGGGGTCAGAGGATGGACCTACAGCCCTCAGTGGTAGGGGTTGGGGGATGGAACCACAGCACTCAGTGGTAGGGTCAGAGGATGGACCTACAGCCCTCAGTGGTAGGGTCAGAGGATGGAACCACAGCACTGAGTGGTAGGGGTCAGAGGATGGAATCACAATGCTCAGTGGTAGGGGTCAGAGGATGGACCTACAGCACTCAGTGGTAGGGGTCAGAGGATGAAACCACAGTTCTCAGTGGTAAGGTTCAGAGGATGGACCTACAACACTCAGTGGTAGGGGTCAGAGGATGGAAACACTGCACTCAGTGGTAGGGGTCAGAGGATGTACCTACAGCCCTCAGTGGTAGGGGACAGAGGATGGAACCACAGCACTTAGCGGTAGGGGTCAGAGAATGGAACCACAGCACTCCGTGGTAGGGGTCAGAGGATGGAACCACAGCACTCAGTGGTAGGGGTCAGAGGATGGAACCACAGCACTCAGTGGTAGGGGTCAGGGAATGGAACCACAGCACTCAGTGGTAGGGGTCAGAGGATGGAACCACAGCACTCAGTGGTAGGGGTCAGAGGATGGAATCACAATGCTCAGTGGTAGCGGTTGGAGGATGGAACCACAGCACTTAGTGGTAGGGGTCAGAGGATGGAACCACTGCACTCAGTGGTAGGGGTCAGAGGATGGATCTACAGCTCTCAGTGGTAGGGGTCAGAGGATAGAACCACTGCATTCAGTGGTAGGGGTCAGAGGATGGAACCACTGCACTCAGTGGTAGGGGTCAGAGGATGGAACCACTGCACTCAGTGGTAGGGGTCAGAGGATGGACCTACAGCCCTCAGTGGTAGGGTCAGAGGATGGAACCACAGCACTCAGTGGTAGGGGTCAGAGGATGGAACCACAGCACTCAGTGGTAGGGGTCAGAGGATGGAACCGCAGCACTCAGTGGTAGGGGTCAGAGGATGGAACCGCAGCACTCAGTGGTAGGGGTCAGAGGATGGAACCGCAGCACTCAGTGGTAGGGGTCAGAGGATGGAACCGCAGCACTCAGTGGTAGGGGACAGAGGATGGAATCACAATGCTCAGTGGTAGGGGTCAGAGGATGGACCTACAGCCCTCAGTGGTAGGGGTCAGAGGATGGACCTACAGCACTCAGTGGTAGGGGTCAGAGGATGGAATTACAATGCTCAATGGTAGGGGTCAGAGGATGGACCTACAGCACTCAGTGGTAGGGGTCAGAGGATGGAATCACAATGCTCAATGGTAGGGGTCAGAGGATGGACCTACAGCCCTCAGTGGTAGGGGTCAGAGGATGGACCTACAGCCCTCAGTGGTAGGGGTCAGAGGATGGAATCACAATGCTCAATGGTAGGGGTCAGAGGATGGACCTACAGCCCTCAGTGGTAGGGGTCAGAGGATGGATCTACAGCCCTCAGTGGTAAGGGTTGGGGGATGGAACCACAGCACTCAGTGGTAGGGTCAGAGGATGGACCTACAGCCCTCAGTGGTAGGGTCAGAGGATGGAACCACAGCTCTCAGTGGTAGGGTCAGAGGATGGAACCACAGCCCTCAGTGGTAGGGGTCAGAGGATGGAACCACAGCACTCAGTGGTAGGGTCAGAGGATGGAATCACAATGCTCAGTGGTAGGGTCAGAGGATGGAATCACAATGCTCAGTGGTAGGGTCAGAGGATGGAATCACAATGCTCAGTGGTAGGGGTCAGAGGATGGAACCACAGCCCTCAGTGGTAGGGGTCAGAGGATGGAACCACAGCACTCAGTGGTAGGGTCAGAGGATGGAATCACAATGCTCAGTGGTAGGGTCAGAGGATGGAATCACAATGCTCAGTGGTAGGGGTCAGAAGATGGAACCACAGCACTATTGGATGGAGTCACAATGCTCAGCAGTGTGTGGTGTGAACCAGCTACAAGTGCCCATTCACACTCTGGTATTATGGTAATGAATGTGCCAATACAAGTTAAATGCGTTGGTGTGATGTGGTGCTGTTACTTCTGAATGACCCCACAATGCATCTTGCCGGTAGACTTCCATAGTACCATTGATTTGACAGGACACTGCAAAGCACGTCTGTTGAAAAGGTGCACATTGGGAGAGCCGTCCATCTCTGGACACATTTAACGTTGCTGCAGGACGCCATAATATGCAACCGCAGGTTTGAATGAGTCCTTAGACCTGTCCTTACCCTTGCTTTACTCTCTGAAGAGCGATCCGTGATCGTTTCACTCCTCAGAGAGCATTTGACAGGCATTGTATGTCCTCCTCCCTGTCTGCTTTAACCCTCTAAATGCCGGACTACATTTGTGCATTGAATGCGGTTGTGTCGCACGCCCATCATTGGAATGAGTTGTGTCAGGATGGCGGTAAGCCCGCTGAGAGTGACAGGGGGTATAATTCCTGCCGCAGCATGTGACTAGGGTTACCACCTCATTCCTTTAAACCAGAACACATATGAATTACACAGGTTCTGGGGCTAATTGAATGCAGATAAGGCACCAAGTGTGTTTAATTACCACTTTAATCAGCCACAGAACCTGTGTAATTAATGTGTGTTCCGTTTTAAAGGGATAAGGTGGCAACTCTGCATGTGACCCCCCCCCCCCCCCCCCCACTGTCTTTATAGGTTGTGAGGGGCAGTAAAAACATGGCTCAATGGCAGGGTTTTACCCCCCTCCAACCACTAGTGTGACTGAGCCCTTAGAGAGCACAACAGGCAGAAGTAGCAGAAGATATCAGTCACCAGATTACTGGCAGGATCATCAGGGGGCTTTGCAATCATTGTGTCTCCATGGACTATATATGAGAAGGAATGAAGTATATGGGAAGCTGAGTGTACATTTCTAGTCCAGGCTCTGTCCCTGTACTCTGTCCCTGTTCTCAGCCCCCCAGTCCCCCCAGTGGGGCCTCTGCGCGGTGACCGGCACTCTCAGCACTCAGTCATTGCACATGCCGGGAGAGTCGCTCCGTGTGACGTCATCAGCGCGTGCGGAGGACGTCAGTGCAGCGACGTTATCATCTGTAGACCGGCCGTTGTCGGGGACTGAGCTCCGGTGTGAGCCGCTGCGGGGAGAGCCGGAGGAGAGTGAGAGAGGTAACAATGGAGGGATCCCGGGGAGGGGAGGGAGTCATGGCCGTCTACACTGCAGCCTGAGGGAAGGGGGGTGCATCGTGCCTAGGATACCGTCATGCTGCGTTCCGGCATATGTGTGCCCCATTGCTGGCTGATTATCCCCCCCCCCCCCCCCCCCCGGCTTCTCA
Source organism: Aquarana catesbeiana (assembly GCF_042186555.1). Lineage (NCBI taxonomy): Eukaryota > Metazoa > Chordata > Amphibia > Anura > Ranidae > Aquarana > Aquarana catesbeiana. The sequence goes on along the minus strand of NC_133325.1, from coordinate 81,078,637 downwards.
CTGACAGGCACCAGGCAATGTCACACCAGCATGACTGTGGTAGAGAAAATGCTCCCCTAGTTCCATTAATCAGACCCATTGCTGGTTGGATGAGAGATCCACTGCTCCCTCCATGGTGAAAACAGCCAAATCTCACCACCCCAATGAGGGGACGGTGCATGGAAGGGGGCGTGGTGCCAGGGGGCCGTGCATGGAAGGTGGCGGCGATCGTGCGTTGCCTGGAAGGTGGCGGGGGGGGGGCAGCGCAGCGCATGGAAGGTGGCTTAGGGGCGGCGCGTGGGGTGCTGTGCGTGGAAGGTGGTGAAGGGGCGGCGCCTGGAAGGTGGCGTTGGGGCAGTGCATGGGACGTGGTTCGTGGTAGGGGGCGGTGTGTGAGAGGCAGCGAGCGTGCGGTGCCTGGAAGGTGGCTGGGGACAGTGCGTGGGATGTGGTGCCAGGGGGCTGTACGTGGAAGGTGGTGAGGGGGCGGTGCCTGGAAGGTGGTGTGCGTGGAAGGAGGCATTGGGGCAGTGCGTGGGACGTGGTAGGGGGCTGTGTGGGAGGCAGCAAGCGTGCGGTGCCTGGAAGGTGGCGGGGGGCAGCGCATGGGACGTGGTGCCAGGGGGCCGTGCGTGGCGAGTGTGCTGTGCGTGGAAGGTTGTGTGTGTGGAAGGTGGTGTTGGGGCGGTGTCTGAAAGGTGGCGTTGGGGCAGTGCGTGGGACGTGGTGTGTAGGAGGCGGCGAGCGTGCAGTGCCTGGAAGATGGTGGGGGGGGCAGTGTGTGTTACGTGCGTGGAAGGTGGCGTTGGGGCAGTGCCTGGAAGGTGGCGTTGGGGCAGTGTCTGAAAGGTGGCGTTGGGGCAGTGCGTGGGACATGGAGTGAGGGGGCTGTGCGTGGAAGGTGGAATGTGGTATGCCTGAAAGGTGGCGTTGGGGCGGTGCCTGGAAGGTGGCGTTGGGGCGGTGCGTGGGACGTGGTGCGAGGAGGTGGTGCGTGGAAGGGGGCTTGGAACCAAAGAGTGGGCGGTGCATGGTAAGGGGGCACTGCGTGGAAGTTGGCGCGTGGAGGGGGCAGTGCGTGGGACATGGTGCGTGGAAGGGGCCTTGGAAGCAGTGCGTGGAAGCGACGAGTGGGTGGTGCGTGGGAAAGGGGGCGGTGTGTGTTAGTTGGCGCGTGGGAAGGGGGGCGGTGCGTGTTAGTTGGCGCGTGGGAAGGGGGCGGTGCGTGTTAGTTGGCGCGTGGGAAGGGGGGCGGTGCGTGTTAGTTGGCGCGTGGGAAGGGGGGCGGTGCGTGTTAGTTGGCACATGGAAGCAGTGCGTGGGGGCGGCGCGTGAAACGTGTGTATTCTACATAGCAATCCTGACACTGGTGCGTTGTTGCCAACAAATTGTTCACCAGTGTGATCATAAAGGTTTGCCATACACTATACAATCTGATTGTACAATCTACTTTAGATTAACCATCAACTATGCAATAGGAGGACACGCCTTATCTCTCCAATCAGGCAGTCCCTGGCACTACTTAGTTGATGGTTGAAGCGGAGTTTCACCCTGAACGTTTATTTTCCCAGTCCTTGATTAATAATGAAAAACATTTGGAGTGAAAACTTCTTCTTCCTTTTTTTTTTTTTTTTTTTTTTTTTGTTTTGTTTTACTTACCAGGAGTGCCCTGTTGCTAGGTGGTGGCTCCTAATCTGCCTCTTCTGGCTCCGCATCACTTCCTCCCTCGCCTGTGCTCAGTGGGCAGGACAGTGTGAAAAAATTGCGTTATTCCCAGACAGGAAATTACACGATTTAAGGCGGATTTATCTATGTTGCCATAACAACAGGGCGGGACCTTCTTCCGTCGCCGCCCATTTGTTATGGCAACTTGATAAACAATCGGCGCTATGGCCGCTGGAGCATCGCACGAGATTGAGAGGTGCATGCTGGTTACCCAGCATGCACCTCTCGATCGGTTAGCCAGGAAGAGGTTGGGATTGGGCTTCATATGCCCACACTCATCATGTCAACGGCCAGAAGAGGATCAGCTAAATTGTAAGTTAAAAAAAAATATGTGATCACTAGCGTATACACATATATATAGTTTATGTGTGTTATTAATGCAGTGTGAGGGATGCCTGGGAAAAAATAAATCTTTCTAAAGAAGATTGTATGGTGAATGGTGAGCTTAAATCAGAACTAAACCCTCCTGTCCTTTGCAGCCAAGGAAGCTGCCATCTTGGCCCTGATCTGCAGTTGCCATGGTGCTGCACATGTGATCGGTTATGATACCGGCCATTTGATGGTTCGACAGTTTGGTTGAGGGCAGAAGCAATTGTGACAGTTAGAATTCCCAGCATGCCTTAAATGTAACTGTTTTAAAAGTAGAACTAAACAAACTGATTTAGGGCTCATTTACACTTCGGCTTCAACAAGGCTTCGGATACGCTTTGCTAAAACTCTCTGAATGCCAGTCAAAGCTCCTGTCATTTAATAAAATGGTTAGATTACAGTCATGTTTACACCTTTTGCTTTGCTTCAAAAATTATACCCCATGTCGCTTCAGTGGTGCTTCAAAGCGTCTTCAAAGCCTCCATAGAAGTCTATGGCGAAGCCCCACAAAGCCTCACCGAAGCACCAAGCAAAAGCAAGGTGTAAACAGGACTGTAAGCTAACCATTATATTTAGTGACAGGAGCTTTGACTGGCATTCAGAGAGCTTTAACAAAGCCTGTCCGAAGCCTTGTTTTGAAGCAAGTGTAAACTAGCCATTAACCACTTCCGGACCTCCCACCGTCGTTATACGTCGGTATTTTGGAGGATATCGTTATTATGGCAGCAGCTAGCTGCCATAACCCTGGTATCCTCGTCTTCAGCCTGCAGTCCGTTTTAAGATAAAAGTGGTCTCTGCGGCGGATTCGCCACAAGATCACTTTTATCGGCAGTGGGAGAGGGGCCCCCCCTCCCGCCGCGATCCGGTGCCCTCCGCTGCTTACCGGAGCCGTCGGCAGCGGCGGAGGCGATCGCGTCTGCCCCCTGCCTGGGTATGGAGAGGAGTGAGGGGAAGATGGCCCCCACCCGTCTCCATTTAATTGCATTTTAGTGTAAATATGAGACCTGATGTCTTTTTGACCCAGGTCTCATATTTAGGAGGTCCTGTCATGCTTTTTTTACTATTTCAAGGGATCTTTACATTCCTTGTAATAGAAATAAAAGCGACACTTTGTTTTAAAAAAAAAAAAAAAGTGCAAAAATGTAAAAAAAAAGGTAAAATAAATAAGAAAAAAAAAAATTTTTAAACGCACCCCGTCCCGATGAGCTTGCATGCATGCATACGTGACTAGCGCCGGCATATGAAAACGGTGTTCAAACCACACTTGTGAGGTATCGCCACAATCGGTTGAGCGAGAGCAATAATTCTAGCACTAGACCTCCTCTGTAACTTAAAACATGCAACCTGTAGAATTTTTTAAATGTCAACTATGGAGATTTTTAAGGGTAAAAGTTTCTCGCCATTCCACGGGTGGGTGCAATTTTGAAGCGTGTCATGTTGGGTAACAATTTACTCGGCGTAACGTTATCTTTCACAATATAAAAAAAGACCTCTGCGCAAATACAGTGTGACAGAGTATTACAACGACCGCCATTTTATTCTCCAGGGTGTTAGAAAAAAAAATCTATAATGTTTGGGGGTTCTAAGTAAATTTCTAGCAAAAAAAAAAATGCTTTTAACTTGTAAACAACAAATCTCAGAAAGAGGCTCGGTCCTTAAGTGGTTAAAGAGGAAGTAAACTCCCCTTGTGTGTTTGTACCTATAGGTAAGCCTATAATAAGGCTTACTTGTAGGTACTGTAAATATCTCCTGAACTTCCACCGTTTAGGAGATATTTACTGTATACGCTGGCTATTACGTCATCGGTACATGAGCTCTGAAGGCAGGGCCCAAGCCGTGACCGGCGGCTTCCGCGTGAGAGTGACATCATTGCGGCTCCAGCCAGTCACAGCGCAGGAGCACGCCAACCCGGAAGTAACTCTGGAAAAGATGTCAGAGGTGTGCGGGCGCCCCTGCAGGGCTGTGATCACAGGTAAGTATTTCATAATGAGCCAGTATGAGATGCACACTGGCTCATGTCACTGTAGAAGAGTCACCAGTCACTTTGCACGGACTTTGTTTACAATATTTTTATGAACCAATTTTGCGATTTATGATTGATTTTTTTTTTTTATCACTATCATTACACATGGACTTTGCCATTTAGTCACATCAGCTGTTTAGTTTTTTTATATAGTCCAAACTTTTTTCACAGTCATAAATAATTTAGGTGTCAATATCTACCTCATTTACATTGTTGCTACATTTTTCAGATACTGTTGTCCTTTTTCACTGAAGGTTTTTCATTGGTACATTGGTGTTTTGTACCTATATTTAGAGAATATTCATTTATTTTTAATCACAATGTCACTTGTGGTGGTATACTATCCGCTTATATTGTGAGTGTATGGAATATTGCCTCATAGATTAATCAAGTTAGCGCAGCTCCACCCTTGTTTTATACTAGCTCATTATGCCTTTGTCTTGCAGGTCGGCTTTACAACCTCTTTAACTGCTTCAATACACTTTCACCCCCTTCCTGGCCAGACCAATTTTCAGCTTTCAGCGCTGTCACGCTTTGAATGACAATTGCGCGGTCATGCTACACTGTAACCATGTGAAATTTTTATAATTTTCTTCACACAAATAGAGCTTTCTTTTGGTGGTATTTAACCACTTAAGCCCCGGAAGATTTGCCCACTTAATGACCAGGCCATTTTTTGCGATATGGTGTTGCTTTAACTGACAATTGCGCGGTCGTGCGATGCTGTACCCAAAATTGACGTCCATTTTTCCCCACAAATAGAGCTTTCTTTTGGTGGTATTTGATCACCTCTGCGTTTTTTTTGGCGCTATAAACAAAAAAAAAAAAAGCGACAAGTTTGAAGAAAAAAACAATATTTTTTAACTTTTTGTTATAATAAATATCCCCAAATAATCTAAAAAAACAAATTTCTTCCTCAGTTTAGGCCGATATGTATTCTACATATTTTTGGTAAAAAAATCGCAATGGATGTATGTTTATTGGTTTGCGCAAAAGTTTATAGCGTTTTATTAATTTTTTGGGGTTTTTTAACAAGTAATGATCTGCGATTTTTATCAGGACTGCGACATTGCGGCAGACAAATTGCACACTTTTTTTGGGACCATTGACATTTATACAGCGATCAGTGCTAAAAAAAAAAAAACTGATTACTGTATAGATGTCATTGACAAGGAAGGAGTTAACAATAGGGGGCGATCAAGGAGTTAAATGTGTTACCTAGGGAGTGTTTCTAGCTGTGGGGGGGGGGGGTGGGACTGCCTGAGGAGGAGACCGATCGTTGTTCCTAAGTGTTAGGAACAACTGATCAGTCTCCTCAGCCCTGACATAACGAAGATCTGTCTATTTACATTGAAAGACCTCTGTTCTCACTCTCTCAGGGGCGTCCGTGGGTGCCAGGTGGATATCACAACCGCCAGGCACGCGCATTGGGTCCGTTGTCGTGGGCGCGCGCACGCTCCCTAGCGCTCTTAAAGCGGCCGACGTACCGCCATGATGGCTCGCCCAGGGGAGTCAACCTGCCGCAGTATAACTGTGGCAGCTGGTTGGGAACCAGTTAATCAATGATGGTTTTTTTATTTTTTTTTTAAAAAAACACATTTTGAAGAAGGGGGGGAAAAAAAGTTTTTCTTAGTGTCTGCCAGTAAATTTTGTATAAATGTATATTTTTCTGCTGCACTGATGGTGGCACTAATATGCTGCACTGGTTGGCACTGAAAGCCAGCACTGACCGGTATGACTTAGTGGCTCTTCACAGAGATCGGGGTTGCGCCATGTCCTAGCAACATAGCGTGGACGCGGTTGCCACATGCCCGGAGCGGCCATTTGGGTGCGCTGTCATTTGACATCCACTCAGAATGAGAAATGCACCATCCCTCCATCATTTGACGGTGGACGGGTGGCAACTGGTTAACGGTTTCAAAAATGGTTACATTCAAGGCATGCTGGGAATTCTAACTGTCACAATTGCTTCTGCCCTCAACCAAACTGTCACACCATCAAATGGCCGGTGTCATAATTGATCACGTGCAGCACCATGGCAACTGCAGACGCAACTCCAAGATGGCAGCTTCTTTGGCTGAAAAGGTAGGAGGGTTTTGTTCCATTTTAAGGAGTGTACAATCAACTTTAGATTTATCAAAATGATGTAATATGAGCACCGATTTATTCTATACAATCCAGCATTGCAGTGCATGGTTGATGGTAAATCTAAAGGACAACCAGATTGTAACATATGTGGTGATCCCAGGGCTGACTAAACAGTATGATTGTACACCTTTTTTTTATTTTATTTTTTTCATAGTTTGTTGCAAACGGGTAATTTTTTTTCCTTCACTGACGTGCACTTATGAGGCGACAGTGATTGGGCACTGATGGGCGACAGTGATGAGGCGGCACTGAGCCAGCAATATAAATTTCAATGGTTCTTGGCTCTCACTGCCACCTCTGAAACTAACACCAAAATATAGTGATTGGGCACTGGAGGAGAGGCCACACACTGATGAGGTCATCCCCCTGCTTTCTCCTCCTATGAGCATGTTCTCAGAGGAGTGCAATCCCCCTTCTAAGCTCTAATTGCTGTTGTACCTTTTACCTGTGTGGGGCTGAGATACCGTTTCTGGTGTTTTACATTGCTTCCATTTAAAAACACTTGTAGAGTAGAATGTATCCAGACTGATACACTCATAGTGTACTGTAGGAGAACTGTCTTGGATGCCAACAAATATTTAGTCTGTTCAGCCAGTTTTTTCTAATCCAGATAAGTCAGATGGCACAGCTGGGTTCTGACCTCGCCTTTCTCTAATGCTGTCAAAACAATAAAGCTTGGTCAAGGACCACCCACGCGTGTGATTGGAAAGTTAAAGCGGACCTTCAGTCATTTTTTTTTTCCATCTATTAATTCTTCTGCCGTTTTGTAGTTTTAACTTTGGATAGTAAAACCATTTTTTTTTTTTTTTTTTCATCCTTCAAAGGCAGTAAAAATTGTAAATACCTTCCTGCTCGCTCTCTCTCTTGCTCTCTCTCGTTTGCCAGGGAGTGGGGGATGAGCCACAAGAGGGCCAACGGTATTCGGCCGCTAGCGGGGCAGTTTTACCCCCTGCTAGTGGCCGAGAAAGGGTTAAAAATCACCGCAAAGCGTCTCTGCAGAGGCGCTTTGCCTGCGGTATAGCCGTGCTGCCCCATTGATTTCAATGGGCAGGAGCGGTGAAGGAGTGGTATACACTCCGCTTCTTCACCGCTCCGAAGATGCTGCTAGCAGGTCTTTTTTTCCCATCCTGCTAGCGCACCGCTCCAGTGTGAGAGCCCTCGGGGCTTCCACATTGAAGACACAGCGGCTGTTTCAGGTCGGTTTGCAGGCGCTATTTTAAGCGCAGTAGCACCTGAAAACCGCCCCAGCGTGAAAGGGGTCTAAGTTCTGTTTAGCTTTTGTCCTTTGGACAGCCCTATTAATGTTTAAATTGCTGAGCGGAAAGACCTGTGTTGTGTTTTAAAGCACAGAAAAGGAAACTTAAGCTTTACCTTTTTAATGCATTCTCTGCGTTAACCACTTGCTTACAGGGCACTTTCACCCTATTCCTGCCCAGGCCTCTTTTCAGTTTTCAGCGCTGTCACACTTTTTGAATGACAATTGCGCGGTCATACAACACTGTACCCAAAATAAATTGTTATCACTTTTATTACACAAATAGAGCTTTATTTTGGTGGTAATTATATTCACCACTGGGTTTTTTAATTTTTGCTAAAAGAACAAAAATTTTTAAAAAACAAAACAATGTATTTTATATTTTGTTATAAAATTTAGCAAACGGGTAATTTTTCTCCTTCGCTGATGGGGCGGCACTGATGGGGTGGTACTGGAGGGTGCTAAGGGGACCGATGTCCCTCTAACAGAAGCCGGTTAACGGCTTTCTTCTTTTCTTCACACCAGCAGTAGGAGGGGAAAAAAGCTGCTAACCAGCTTCTGTTTACTTCCACGACCAGCTGTCATTGGCTGACAGGTGATCACGTGGTAAAGGGCCCACTGTGATTGGCCCTTTATCCCGATCAGTGATCAGGCGAGTCAGGACTCGGCAATCGTAGAGCGCACAAGAATGGGAGGACGTCCATGAACGCCCTCCTGGCATTTTAAGCTCACGCTGTAGCCGTCTTTCAGTTATAACACGGGCGCCAAGTGGTTAAAGTATAACTAAAGGCAAAACGTTTTGTTTTTTTGTTTGTTTTTTTTTTTTTTTTATTTTGGATAGAGTTGGGAGGGATTAGAATGCTTGTCAGTTTTTATTGCTGTCTGTTACTCCATTAGCGAGATTCACCCTCTCTATTTTTCCTGTTTACCATTTATCATTGTGAGAAAGTGAAAGTAAAAGAAAATCCAAAATTTTGTCTTGTCCCCAAAAAAAGCAATAGAGGGGAAATCTTCCAAAGGGGACATTAATTTGCAAGAATTTCTTCTCACTTCCTGTTTGGCTATGGGACAGGAAGTGAAGGGAAATCTTGTTTTTTTTCTTTTAAAAAAAAAAGAAACATTTTATTTTACCTGCTCTGTTGCAGTGGATTTGCACAGGGCACCCCCGATCCTCTTCTTCTTGGGTCCCTTTTCAGTGCCTCTGGCCCCTCCCTCCTGTTAAGTGCCCCCACAGCAAATAGCTTGCTATGGGGGCACCCGAGCCACACTGCAACTCCCTGTGTCCACACAGATACGGAGCCACGGCCTGCCCCTGCCCTCCTTCTTCTTTTTTTTTTTTTCTCATTGGTTCACTGACTTTGACAGCAGCGGGAGCCAATGGCGTCCCTCAACCAATGAGGGGGGAAGTCCCGCGCAGCCCGAGTCTCTCATGCAACATCGCTGGATCTAAATGGACTTCAGGTAAGTGGGGGGGGCTGCTGCACACAGAAGGCTTTTTATCTTAATGCACAAGCACAAGGAATGCATTAAGATAAAAAAAAAATTTCTGCCTTTACAACCACTTTAAAGCGGACCTTCGGTCATTTTTTTTTTTTTCAACTTTCCATCTATTAAATGCCCTTGATGTTTTAACTTTGGATGGTAAATTGTTTTTTTTTTTTTTTTTTTTTTTTCTGCCAGTAAATACCTTATACAGCCCACTTCCTGTTTCTTGTCTGGTAAAAAGTCTAGGCTTATGATATCATACACAGCTCTCTCTCGCTCTTGTGAGAGTTTGCCAGAAAAGGGGGAGGGATGAGTCATGAGAGGACCAATGAAAGCTGCAGAGCTGGAGGCATGCCTCTGTGTAAATCCAGGAAGGCAACAGGCAGCAGCTTCAGCTGCCCACAGTTAAAATGGATGCAGCCAGACTCAGTGGAGGGAGATTTCTGCAGCATATTTGGCAAGTACAAAATCACAGTGTATATAAAATAATATGCAAAGTGGTTGGAGGGAAGCTTCAGAATGGCAAAGATGTTTTCATTAGAAATTATGTGAGCAGACTGCAGTTCCTCTTTAATATCACTTTAAGCTCCACCCCTCGGTTAAAAAGGAGAATGCAAAATGTGAGTACAGTATACAATTTTTTTTAATTTTCCAGTTATTTTTCTCATTCTACATTTTGCAGACCTCATCATGGGGAGACTTGATTTTGCTTTACAGTGACCACAATATATGTGCAGGTGTAAGAATCTCACTATTTTAAAAACTGGCATGTAATTTGGCATTCTAGCATCCATGCAAAAAAATAAATATCCGTTTCAGTTGAGACTTCCTTTGGATCATCATCAGGCTGTGTATTTCAAAGCAGTGATGGGATATGCAACAGTTACATTTTCCTCCACCTTGTTAATTCACTCACAATAATTGCTCCTTTTTTTTTTTTTTTTTTTTTTTTTTTTTTCCTTTTCTTTCTTTCCAGAGTCTAGAGTGTATTTCAATATTCATCATTCATCTGCTAAAATGTCTGTGAAAAAAAAGAGAAAATCCACTGCCGATGAAGTGAATGTGAAGAAATGTAGAATTTCAAGGTATGAATGTCTTGTGAATATGAGTGCCTTTGATTGAGAATTCCAGTAATCAGAATAGATAACATTTTTTTTGGGGGGGGGGGGGCCTTTGCTGGGAGCTCATTTTTTTTATTGATGTAGGCATACCTCTAGAATTGCATCTCTCAGGAGGCATTTCCGTGTACGCATTGTGAGGACAGGCCTTGGGAGTCAAGGCAGTAGCATTGTTTTGCTGGAAAATAAATCAAAATATTCTTGGAATGAAGCAAAAAGGTGTGTAGCATAAGGAGACGTTCTGGAGTCAAATGCAAAGGCACAGTATTGTCAGTTCAACAGGAAGTTATGACAGGTATGGTTTATTTTTTTTCCAGATTAATATTTGCCCAGGTGGATGTTGCATCTGTCCCCCGGCGCCTCTGCACTGAGAACCGAGCGATGGAACAACGCCAGTGACTTGGTTTTCACAGTTCCCAGAGCAGAGAGCTGCTGACTGTCAATCAGCATCTCTTCGTTCTGCTTCCTCCTCGCTTATTGCAGCGCTGAGCTGTGGAGGGGCGGGGAGTGGCCGTCTCAGGCTCTCAGCGGCTCGCTGAGACAGGAATCGGTGCAGGCACCTGGAGAATTCAGACTTTATTGTCAGGATGATGCAGTGCCTGGACTCATTCCTGTGACGTCTGCCGAGAGCGGACTTCAGCCCACTCTCTGCTGAAAACGGGTCACGGGATTGCAAAACTAATTGCACTCCTGTGACACAGAGTACAGCCAAACGATCTCAGGCTGGACTTCTCCTTTAAGTGCACACTCAATTTCTGGCAACGCAACTGGTATTTCTCTGTACTTACAGTGTTTTTAAAGAGCTAAAATTAAGGGAAATGTACATGTATTGGAGTGCGGTACTGAATATGTCATTTTATTTTGCCATGTCATACACTTTTAAAGTGGTAGTAAAGCCCGCTTGGTCATTTTTACCTACAGGTAAGCCTATAATAAGGCTTGCCTGTAGGTAAAATGAATGTCTCCTAAACATGCATCGTTAAGGAGATATTCACCTTGTATGCAGCCAGTGACATCATGCGCAGGAGTGACTTCATCATGGCTCTGGCCAATCACAGCCGGAGCATGCAAACCTGGAAGAAAGACCAGGGGAACATGTCAGCCGTCTGAGCGCTGACAGTACAGCGCTGGAGGGCTTCATTCCAAGGTGAGTATTTCATAATGTGCTAGTGTGTGATGCATACTGGCACATTATGCCATTGCCTTGCAGGTTTATTCATTTTTTTACAAGAACCGCAGTTTTCAAATTAATGAATTTATTAATTGAGCTGTATTTCTTACACAACATGGATTGGTGCACTAATGTGCTGCAGTGGTGTGCACTGAAAGAATGTAGGACCTGCTTATTTTTTTTTTTTTTTTTTTTTTTTTTTAACTACACCATGTGAAGATTAAAATGAAATGTCATTTTGTGACTTTCAAAAAAGTTGAAAAAAGAGAGGCTGGCCATAGATGAGTTTTTTTTTTTTTTTTTCTTTTTTTTCCCCAACCAGCGGAGTGAACAAAAAAAAAAGTCTTGATTCCCCTATCCTCACACTCAATGTGAATGGGGGAAATTCTCCCCGCTACGCTATTTGTAAACTGACAGTGGGGAGACTTCCCCGCCGTCAGAATACACTGATTAGCGCTGCAGACTATAGTATGGGTGGCCAAAGTAAACCGTGTGATGTGCCATTTACAATGCATTGGCATCACTCCCCTCACAGCACATACCAGCACCCATGGTGTAACTCGGCTCAGGCTGCAGTGACATCTGCAGACCCAAAACTTATTTGGTCAATAAAGTTTCCAAGCTTCATGTCATATTGAACAGCGATCACATGATCGGAAACCAATCTGTATGTCAGTGAAAACTGGAACTTCGAGTGGTAACCAGGATATAAAAGGCACCAGCTTTGCTTAGTGTCAGCTTGTAGCCATCAAAGGCAGGTAGTCTATTAAAGTAGAATCCCAGGCTAAACCTAACTAGTCTTAAAAATGCTCCCTCCCCCCTCATACCTATGCTGACTAACCTGTGTACTGTATATAGTGACCTATTTTCAGCCCACTCTGGTCTGTTGTCTGTTTATGTGATTCCCCCCCCGTTGGCTGCAGAGGGGAGAGCACTTGGCAACGGTTGGTAAAGCCTGGCGTGGTGATGTCACCTCCTATGGCCCATCCATTGTCTGCGCTTCCTCTTCTCCCCTACAGCTGACTTTCCACAGGGTAGCCAAGTAACTTTGCCAGAACGGAGCAAGCTAAAAATAGGTAATTTTATGCATCTTTCTTACACAGGTTAATTATTTTAGATGTTAGGAGCAGGAGGGGGCATTTTAGGACTAGTTTAGGGTTATTCTGGAATTCTCCTTAAAAGGTTTGCCTTTTAGTTCTACTTTAATTTATTTTTATTTTGGGTGGAGAGGGATTAGAACAACTTTCAGTTGTCTGTGCTCCTGTTAATGAGATTCACCCTCTTTATTTGTCCTGTTTTACCATTATCACTGAAAGTAAAAGAAAATCCCAATTTTTGGGTTGTCCCCAGAAAATTTAATAGAGGAGAAATCTTCCAATGGGGACACTAGTTCTGGTGACCTGGGGGTCCCCAAGGAATTCCCTTAATTTGCAGTGATTTCCTCCCACTCCCTGTTTTGCTATAAGACAGGAAGTGAAGGTAAATATCTGCAATGGGACACAGATTAAGAAAAGTAAAAAAAAATCTGATAGGGGTTACAACCCCCCCTTGCTCTATCCAAAATAAAAATAAAATTTTGGCCATAGTTCTACTTTAACCGCTTCAGCCTGGGAGATTTTCCCCCCTTCCTGACCACAGCACTTTTTACAATTTGGCACTGCGTTGCTGTAACTGACAATTGCGCGGTCGTTCAACACTGTACCCAAACAAAATCTGCGTCCTTTTTTTCCCTACAAATAGAGCTTTCATTTGGTGGTATTTGATCACCTCTGTGGTTTTTACTTTTTGCACTATAAACAAAAAAAGCGACAATTTTGAAAAATGAACAATATTTTTTACATTTTGCTATGATAAATATCTACAAGTAATGTTTTAAACAAATTTCTTCATCAGTTTAGGCCAATATATATTCTTCTACATATTTTTGGTATATTGATTGGTTTGCGCAAAACTTATCGCATCTAAAAACTATGGGAAAGGTTTATGGCATTTTTTTTATATTACTAGTAATGGCGGTGATCTGCAATTTTTATCGGTATTGCGACAGACGGATTGGACACTTTTGACACTTTTTTGGGACCATTGACATTTATACAGCGATCAGTGCTATAAAAATGCACTGATTACTGTGTAAATGACACTGGTAGGGAAGGGGTTAACACTAGGGGTGATCAAGGGGTTAATTGTGTGTTCTAACTGTATGGGGATAGGACTGAGTAGGAGAGGAGACATTTCGCTGTTCCTACATAGTAGGAACAAACAACATGTCTCCTCTCCTCTGACAGCACAGGGATTTGTGTGTTTACACGCACAAATCCCCATGCTGGCGCTCGTGGCCGGCGGTGATCGCGACCGCCGGCCACGCGCATTGGGTCCCCCTCTGGCGGCTCTTAAAGGAACTCCGTATCTGTACGGGGTTTCGCGCAAGGGAGCCATTCTGCCCCCGCATATAGACGTAAGCCGGTTGGGAACCTGTTAATGTATCCAGAGATACAGATTGCGGGCAGGACAGGGTAAAGGGTATAGCATGGATGACCGTTCCTGTGCTTGCATTTATTTGAATATAGCAGGTTCTGATTGGATCACGGTGGATTTGATGTAAATCAAGTTGATTTAAATCGCTAGTAAAAAGGCTTGATTTAAATCAACTCTATTTAAATCATAATTTTTAAAGAGCAACTGTCATCTCTGTCAGCCGCAGCGGCTCCTCCTCTGACCTGCTGTGGACTCCCCGACCGTCCCATTCACTTTATTGGCACAAAAAGGTGCCATTAAAGTGCCAGCAGGAACAACAAGGTGATGGACGTAGCGGCATCAGGTGAGTGGATGCCCGCTAACGGGCACTGCCATGATGGTTTTGAAATGACAGGCGCTCTTTTTAAATGTAACGACTAATTCTTGCTGGTAGTTAGAATATTTATTTAATACTTGCTAACAAAATGAAGGTTTCCTATTTAGAATAATAAGCTGTCAGGTTAGTAAAACAGTGATATCAGAACCGATTGAATCATACAGATTGTAGTGTACATAGATTTGCAAAACAATGGAATAAAGGAATATTCCTGAACTTTGTTTTATCTCATTGTTACTGTGAAATCGTGTGAATGCATCAATGCGGTGCATGTTATCTCAGCTTGCAGAGTTTGGATTCACTGAAGGAGTTTACCAAAAATATAAATATTGTAGAATATACAGCCTCATGCTACATAACTAAGCTCCATTTCATGCTGAATAAACTAAATTATTGTTGTATCTTAAATAGAAAACTATCTGTTTACATGCAGAGAAGAAGAGTGTGTAAACCGCATATCGACCCTTTTCAATCTTCCCTGAGTGCCTTGTTTATATGATCTGAAGTCTAGTTTGAGAGCCCTTCACTTATTTGTGATATATACTCTCTAGCTATCTATCTTTTAATGTGTTTGTTTTTTTGTTTTTTTTTCTACCCACAGTTATTGCAGAACACAGACAGCCAGTAGAATAATAAATGAAGACTTATTTTCTAGCAAAAAGTGCCTGGCCTGGTTTTATGAGTATGCAGGTGAGTATTGAACAGGTTGGACCCTAACTACATACTAATAAATATATATATATATATATACATACATACTACTTTCTTATCATACATCACGGGACACAGAGCCATAGTAGTTACTATGTGGGTTATAGGCCACCTTCAGGTGATGGACACTGGCACGCCCTGAGACAAAAAAATGCACTCCCTATATAACCCCTCCCACTACTGGGAGTACCTCAGTTTTTTCACCAGTGTCTAAGGTGTAGGTCATGAGTAAAGATGTGCTGTGCTGAGCTCCACTGCAGCAATCCTTGCTGGGGCTAGCCATGCAGCCGGATCCATTCAAAGTCTCTTTTTGGCCGAACTGAATTGTAACCATGCCTCGTATTAAAAAAAAACAGGTCTTGCCTGTAACACTTCTCTTTTTAGAGAGCTGGACCCCGGGATCCAGTACTTTTTGGTATTAAGGCCATAAAGTTTTTACTGGTGGTGGTGCTAATACAAGTCCAGGATTGTGGGTTTCCCCGAGGATCCCCAGCTCTTGAAGGTTTAACGGAACCCACCGTGAAGGGTGAAGATTGGGTCTGTTGGTTTACCACAGAAAACCCTGCAGCGGGAAAGGTAAGTGGAGTTTTCTAAGAGATTTTTAAAATTTTCTTATGATTGTCTCCTTTTAAATTTAGTAAGTTTTGTCATGCCTATGTGTCACCACTGGGGGCTGTATTGAGCGCTTACCGTCTCATGCTTCTCAGAAAGCCCACGTTGTGTCTAGGAAGCAGCAGCTTCTTCTTCCTCCGGCCAAGCGGCAGACCTCCGGTAAGTCTGGGGGTTTCTCTCTCCCCACCAGACGCCCCCCTGTGCTGTGTTGTCTTCCCATCTTCTCGGGGAAAGAGCGCCAAAAGAAATAAATAAAAAAAAAAAAAAACGGCGCGAACGGCATGCCGATCGGCGGCTTCCAGACCCCCCCTCGCCATTCTCCTTCCTCCCTGTGGATCCCATAGGATCAGGAGCCCGCGCTCGCGTGGGAAAGAGCCCTTTTTAAAAAAGAGGGGAAGGGCCGTAGGTGAGGGGGGGCGTAGCGCGGCGTTGGTGTCCTCCAGCGCGGGAAGGTATGTTTTAAAAGGCACCATTTGTGCTGTTACATGCTGCAGGAGGGACACAAGAGCAAAAGTGGCATATAAGCGGTTTGGTGACACAGGCATTCCTTTTGACACATTTACTACTGCATCAGGCTGAGCATTAATAGCAGCGACAGAGCTGGACTATTGCTCAATCAGTGGATGCATTCCTTCTGGTAGTACCTCTGCTTTGTGCATCGGGCTATGGTCGGATGTGGGGTGAAAAACACCTCAAAAATGGGCTCTAGAAGGACTGCTACAGTCACACGGAAGCCTAGATCCATCCCAGTGAAGATGGCATCCACCTCTGAGAGTAATATGGCTGGTCAGAGTGAGCCATCAGGAGGGACAAGTGTTGCAGCTGCTCTTAACACTGCAGCCCCTGTGTATTTTACTAAGGAGGTTTTTTTCTTCAAGCTTGAAAAAAAAATTGATGCTTTAATCGCATCCCAGAGTGGGACTAAGCGTAACAGGTCCCCCGTCCATCGCTCAGGACCCTCTTGCTGAGGAACAAGGAACGAGAGATGACGAATTTCTTTCTAAGGACCAGGAAGAGGCTGAAGTCTCCTCTTCCAAAGAACCTGATACGGAAGTGTCAGGTTCGCAGCAAAGATTGTTAGTACAGTCTCTCACTGAATTGGTCCGCTCCACATTTTTACTGCCATTAACTCAGTCAGTCGATGAGCCCACTTCTGGTTTGGGTTCACTAAAGCCTCCACAATCTGTTCATTCTTTTCCTATCCATTCATGACTAAGGAAGCTAATGTATTCTGAGTGGGAGCACCCAGATAAACAGTTCTTTCCTCCGAAAAAGTTTTCAATACTTTATCCTATGGAGGAAGAGTTTTATGAGAAATGGGGAATTCCAGCAATTTATGCTGCTATATCCTCTGTAAATAAAAACCTGACTTGTCCAATAGACAAAGTTCATATGCTAAAGGATCTAACAGATAAGAAGTTGGAGTTCCTTTTTAAAAACTATATTTCGCTCACAGGTTCAGTCGTTCAGCTTGCGCTAGCAGCAATCGGAGTATCTCAGTCCTTAAAGGACCAGTTTATAGAGGTACTCAAAGTTCTTCCTGATCAGCAGGCCCAGTATTTGGCCGGAATATCAGAAGTGTTGTGTTTTACAGTAGACGCTATGAAAGATTCTATTCTCCAGGCCTCACAGCTCATACTAGGGCTGGTACATGTGTGTAGAATCCTATGGTTGAAAAATTGGTCAGCCAAAGCGCCATGCAAAAAGCACTCGGCCAGTTTCCTTTTTCATGGTGAACGGTTGTTTGGAGACGATCTGGATAAGTATATCCAAATAATTTTTAATGAGAAAAGTTCCCTTTTACCGGTTAAGAAGAAGTTTTAAGCATTTTTCTTTTAAACATGCTTCTTCTCCAGTGCCAGGGGCATCAGCCTCCAGGCAGTCACGACGGCCTCCACCGTCACGTTCAAGAGGTAAACCTCTGGGTCAGTCCCAGGGCCAAAAAAGGACCTGGGGGAAGAAACCCACAAAACAGGATACTAAAGCCTCCTTATGAAGGTGCGCCCCCGCTTGCTCAAGTGGGGGGGGAAGGCTTTTACAGTTTTCAAAGGTCTGGCAGGAACAATTTCAAGACAAGATGGGTGGCTTCCTCAATTTCTCTAGGTTACAAACTAGAGTTCCCGTCTCCTCGTTTTCTCAGATCAAACGCTCCCAGAGATCCAGTGAAAAAGAAGTCTCTCTTTCTAACTTTGGATCATCTCTTGTCTCAAAGAGTGATATCGGTGGTCCCATTGGAAGAGCAAGGTTTGGGGTTTTATTCAAACCTGTTCACGGTTCCAAAACAAATGGGGATGTCAGACTCATTTTAGATCTCAAAGATCTAAACAGGTTTTTGAATATCTGTTCTTTTTGCATGGAGTCAGTCCGATCAGTAGTCTCCATCCTACAAGGGGGAGAACTTCTGGTGTCAATCGACATCATCAAGGATGCTTATCTCCATTAGCCGATTTTTCTGCCTTTTGGTCTAGCTACTGCTACTGTGTTTACAAAGTTCCTGGCTCCTCCTTTAGTCAGGCTAAGGGCTCAAGGTATAATGATACTAGTCTACTTAGACGATCTACTCTTGATAGATAGAACAGTAGCCCGCTTAAACCAAACTTTGGTCACCGCAGTCAGCTACCTGGAATACCTAGGTTGGATTCTCAACCTAGAGAAATCCTCCTTAAAACCATCAAGGAGATTGAGGTACTTGGGGCTGATCATAGATACAGCTCAGAAGAAGGTGTTTTTGCCCCAGGAAAGGATCAGTTCCATAAAGGAACTGATTCAGTTGGTCAAAACAAAGAAGAATCCTTCTATTCGACTTTGCATGAAATTGTTGGGAAATATGGTGGCTTCTTTTGAGGCCATTCCTTATGCGCAGTTTCACTCAAGACTGCTGCAAAACAGTATCCTGTCAACTTGGAACAAGAAGGTCCAAGCTCTGGACTTCCCAATGTGTTTATCCCTAATGTACGTCAGAGCCTCAATTGGTGGTTGATATCCAAGAATCTTCAAAAAGGGAAATCCTTTCTGACAGTTACCTGGAAGGTGGTAACAGATGCCAGCCTTCTGGGCTGGGGAGCAGTTCTGGAAGAAGCGTCTGTCCAAGGGAAATTGTCCAAATCAGAGACGACCTTGCCCATCAATATTCCAGAGATTCGGGCAGTACGCCTGGCCCTGGAGGCCTGGACGTCCAGACTACAGAATTGTCCTGTCAGAATCCAATCTGACAATGCCACAGCGGTGGCCTATATCAATCACCAAGGGGGCATGAGAAGTCGTGCGGCCCAGAAAGAGGTGAATCATATTCTTTCTTGGGCAGAAAACAACATTCCTTGCCTATCAGTAATTTTCATTCCAGGGGTAGAGAATTGACAGGCGGACTTGAGTCGCCAACAATTGTTCCCGGGAGAATGGTCCCTTCTTCCCGACATTTTTCTGTCAATATGTCAAAAATGGGGAGTTCCGGATGCTGTTTGCGTCCAGGTTCAACAACAAGATCGACAACTTTGTGTCAAGGACAAGGGAGATCTGATGGCATACGGAACAGATGCCTTGGTCTTTCCGTGGGATCAGTTTTCACTGATCTATGCGTTCGCTCCTGTTCTGCTGCTTTCACAGGATCAAGCAAGAAGGGAAAAAGGCGATTCTGGTGGCCCCAGCATGGCCCAGGAGATCTTGGTTTGCCGAGATCATATAGATGGCGGTAGGGGACCCTTGAACCCTACCACTGTGGCCAGACCTTCTCTCGCAAGGTCCAGTATTCCATCCTACCTTACAAACGCTAAATTTAACAGTTTGGCTATTGAGACCCACATTCTAAAGGACCGTGGGCTGTCAGCTTCATTTGTTTCTACTTTGTTTAATATTAGGAAGCCAGCCTCCAGAGTCATATACTATAGAGTCTGGAAGACGTATGTCTCCTGGTGTGAATCCAGGGGTTGGCACCCCAGAAAATATGTCATCGGTAGGATCCTTGAATTCGTACAGATGGGATTAAAAATGAAGCTGGCCTTGAGTACTATCAAGGGCCAGATGTTGGCCTTATCAGTATTTTTTCAACGACCACTTGCTTCACACTCTTTGGTTCATAACTTTATTCAGGGGATAACGTGGATTAATCCCCCAGTTAGGTCACCCTGAAACCATTGGGACTTAAATTTAGTCCTGTCTGCTTTACAAAAACAGCCTTTTGAGCCAATTCGAGATATTCCCTTGGTCTTCTTGACAAGGAAAATAATTTTCTTGGTTGCCATATCTTCTGCAAGAAGAGTATCAGAGTTGGCTGCTCTTTCTTGTAAAGAGCCATATTTGATTATTCATAAGGATAAGGTTGTATTGCAGCCTCATCCTAATTTCCTACCGAAGATTTTCAGGTTTTCATTTAAACCAGGATATTGTTCTGCCTTCATTTTTTCCAGAACCTCGTTCTGTGTAAGAAAAGTCACTACATTGTCTTGACGTGGTGAGAGCAGTCAAGGTCTATTTGAAAGTGACTACTCAGATTCGTAAAACAGATGTTTTGTTTGTATTGCCAGACGGTCCTAAAAGAGGACAGGCAGTGTTGAAATCTGCTATTTCTAAATGGATTTGTCAAGTGATTGTTCAAGCTTGTGGTTTTTAAAAGGAAAATTCCTCTTTTTCATATTAAAGTGCACTCCACCAGGGCTGTTGGTGCTTCTTGGGCAGTGCATCACCAAGCCTCCATGGCTCAGATCTGGAAGGCCGCAACTTGGTCTTCAGTCTATACATTTTACCAGATATCAAGTAGATGTAAAAGGCCATGAGGATATCTCCTTTGGGCCCAGTGTACTGCAGGCTGCAGTATAAGTCCTCTAGTCTCTTAGTGCCCTACTTTTTGTTGTGTCTCCCTCCCTTCAGTTGGCATTGCTCAGGGACATCCCACATAGTAACCACTATGGCTCTGTGTCCAGTGATGTACAATAAGAAAATAGGATTTTTATAACCGCTTACCTGTAAAATCCTTTTCTTTGAAGTACATCACGGGACACAGAGGTCCCTCCCTTCTTTGGTATACACGTGTATTGCTTTGGTACAAAACTGAGGTACTCCCAGTAGTGGGAGGGGTTATATAGGGAGTGCACTTTTTGTCTTAGGGTGTGCCAGTGTCCATCACCTGAAGGTGGCCTATAACCCACATAGTAACTACTATGGCTCTGTGTCCCATGATACTTCAAAGAAAACGATTTTACAGGTATGCTTTTACAAAAATCCTATTTTTTTTTTTTTTTTTTTTTTTTTTTGAACAATGATTCTCAACCACCGGGCCATGGCCCGGTACCAAGCCACAGCCTTTTTCCTGCTGGACTGTGGCTTGACAGCTGCCAGGCTCCTGCAGTTCTTTACTCTCTGCACCGGCACTGAATGCTTTCTGAGCCACAGCTTGACAGCTACTGCTGTCCCATTCCGTGCTGCTTGTTTATATGTTGAAACCTGAAAAAAGGTGCCTAACAATTTTTATTTGTAAAAGTGCATTTGTTTTTAGTTGGTGAATACTATTTGCTATCTTCCTATGGGTTTTTAAGACCTGTGTTCAGAAATACTTTAAGAAAAGATTGCAGCAGCTGGGTTGGCTGTAGTATACATATCACATGATAGGAAAGCTAAAAGATTCGATACCAGGCTGCAGCCAGCAACAGACAATGGGTGAGGCCAGCTTTTTAAAAAAAGCTGCAGAACATAAGTGGGCATGTTTTAACGCAGTTCACAAAGAAGAATGGGCAACATTATGTCACAGTATTCAGATGAATAATTCATCCAGCTTCTCTTTTTCTATATTATGGATTCTTTTTGCAGGCCGTATTTCCTCCTAATACCTAAAGTTTTATTTTCTTAAGGAAAACACTGCGGCTTTGTATAAAACACTTGTTTCATTTGACAGGTCCAGATGAAATTGTTGGGCCAGAAGCCATGGAAAAATTCTGTGAGGACATAGGCGTAGAACCAGAAAATGTAAGAAATCTGCCTTTAGTTTTTTTTATCCAGGTACAGATGATTATTATGAGAAGTTGCCATATCAATTTGTGCTTTTATAAGCTGGCCATATGTGTTAGTCTGTACAAAAAAAATGAACGTTACACTTATAAACATCATTTATTCTCCAAGAATTATCCATACACATCCACTATTTATTGGCCCTGTAATCTGTTTTTGTGAAATTGTTTCTTACTGTGTTTTTCTGTCTCATTGTAACATCCTCTGTGAAATCCTAATTCTCTGTCTATCCTTCTTACTTTAATTTGTTTGGAATGAGCAGCACATGTTGGGGTATGTTGGGGTCATGTGCACTGGTCTATGAACACTGCACATCCTATAGTCCAGGGGTAGGCAACCTGGGGCCCTCCAGCTGTTGTGGAACTACATTTTCCATGAGGCATTGCAAGGCTGGCAGTTACAATTACTCCCAGAGGCATGAATGGACTTGTAGTTCTGCAACAGCTGGAGGGACCCAGGTTGCCTACCCCTGCTATAGTCCATCTTGGGAGCGAGGGACCAAGAAAGGGTGGCTACATTCTTACATAAAGACATAAAGAACAAACTTAGTTACTCTTTAACAGGAAGTGGGATCACAGAAGCAAAAAGTTGCTAATTGAGGTTGGGAGCAATAGAATGTACTTTTTTTTTTTTTTTTGAGTTAAGAATACAAAGATAAAAAATAATTTATTTGTTTTACATATTTAATTGTAGCCGAACTGCGATATTGCGGCGAACAAGTCAGACACCTAACTGACGCTTTTCTTGCTCACGCCCAAAACCCTGGAGGGGTGGCTGCCCTTTAGCAGTAAATCTGCTATGGGGTGGTCGTAAAGAGGGTAATAAACTATGGATTTGAGATTTGTAACTCATTGCTTTCTATTTTTTTATGTAGATTTTACACAGGGTCCCAACCTTCTTGGAATTGGGGTCGTAGATTTACTAAAACGATGTAGTGCAAGGGCCTGTCTAAACAATCCATTGAATTTATTTCAAGTCCGGTAGACCTTTGTACTAAATTATCAGTTTTTCTGAGGTACATTTGTACAATTAGGTTTTGTGCGTTGTCTTATTTGTCTTCTGTTTTGCTCTTGTCTTTCCCAGATAATTATGCTGGTTCTTGCCTGGAAATTAGAAGCAGAAAATATGGGCTTTTTCACAAAAGAGGAGTGGTTGAAAGGAATGACCTCTATACAGTAAGAATGGCTTTCTAATTTATCCCTATGCTGTGCATGTGAATGGCGTGGCGTAACCTATATCAACCTGATCCTGGATTTCACCCCATTTTGTGAGAATCATGGTTGGGTTAAAGTTTGTCTCACCCGTCATTTTTGTAAATGTATTTTTATATTGTACACTTTCCTGACACCAGAGTTGTCTCAACTGCATTCCTCTCTACATACAGTATGCACGAATCTGATGCATTAGCTTTTGGTGCTGGGGTCTCACACTGTTTTTTTGGGGTGTCTGACTCCAGGAAGTGCTGAAATTGGAAAATATTTCCCTATAATGATGCACTCTCTGACAATTCTGGTAATAATATTCTGCATGAGCTGTTGAAACCTAACTGCAAACTGGGCCCCAGCCAGCGATTTTTTTTTTTTTTTTTTTTTTTTTTTTTTTTTTTTTTTTCACTTTCATGATGCCCTCTTACTCTTCTTGCTTCTCTGGCGATGGGGCAGATTATGAATGCTAGAGAAAATGATGCCATATATTGACATTGCCATTCCCTGCATTATAGCCCAGGGACTGAGCACTACACTGTGGGAGACAAGAGTCTTGTGTTATCCCATATCTTACAGTACAGCGTATGTCATTTAGGCTCTAGCAGGTGAATGGGCTAGCAGAGAGCTATAAGGAAAGTATAAGCAGTAGTGTGTGTAATGTCCAGCAAGCCTGTTATGGCCTGAATGTGCAAAGCACTGGTTTGATCCAACATTTTGTCTTAACTCTTAAATTGATTGTAAACCTTTTAAAACTGAACCTAACTCCTAAGTGTGTCAATTCAATCCTGCGCAACCTAAAATCAAAAATATAAACTTACAAGTGGCTGCAAACAGTAAATTGTGTTCCCACAACCTATATAAAATTTAAGATCAATATGACACTGCTACGCCTACCTAATAATAAGCAACTATTGCTTCAAAATATTATATAAACTACCAATATGTGAACATAGGACTAATGATCATCCATTGTGCGATACAACTCTTATAGTGAACAAAAATATATATATATTTTTCACAAAATTGTCATATTATGCATACTTGCAACTACACCCCAAAACACATTCTGCTACCCCTACTGACTATGGCAATACCACATGTGTTAGACCTTTACACTGCCTGGCCACATACAGAGGTCCAACATGCAGAGAGCCCCATCAGGTGTTCAAGGAACATGACTTACACATTAAATTTTATGACTACCTATTAAAATTTTGTGAGGCACTGCTGGGCACTTTAGTGGCACGGATGAGACATGGATTGGCATGGATGAGCACTGATGAGGCATGGATGGGCACAGATCAGCGCTGTCGGCACTTCAAATCCAGCCCACTCGCATTGTTGCACTGCCTCACACCGACCTTTCCTCACACCGACTGGTATGAGACAGCAGAACAGGACATGCGCCAGTTTCTTGACAAGTGATCATTCCGTCATTGGACGGAAAGATCACTTGGTAAAGGGCTGCTTGTCATTGGCCCTTTACCCCGATCCATAATGTACTGGGTGCAGAGTACCCGGCGTTTATGTACACATCCGGGTGAGCGCCCCAGGGGGCGCATGGGAAGTGCGAGTTCGGGAGAACGTCACAGTACGCCCTCCTAGAACTAGCTGACCACTCTGTAGCTGTCATTCGACTATAACCTGGTCATGTTACAGTCACTATAAAGACAGGTTTTTTTTATCTTAATGCATTCTATGCACTACAATAAACATTCTGTATTCAGCAGCCCCCCCCCCCAATTCTTACCTGAGCCCCATCTCTATCCAGTGATGTTGCATGAGAGACCAGTACTCTCCCTCATTGGCTGAGATCAAAGTTAGTGAGCCATTGAAGAAAAAGAGAGGAGGCGGAGAAGGGCCACGGTTCCGTGTCTGAATAGAGATACGGAGCTGCAGCCCGGCACGGGTACCCCCATAGCAAGCTGCTTGATGTGGAGGCAGGAGTGCCGGCAAGAGACCCAAGAAGAGGAGGATATGAGCTACTCTGTGCAAAAAAAAATGTGTTCATACATTTTGTCCAAAATGTATTCTGCTTGTTAAAAAAAACACCAATAAGTATATATTATTTGGTTTGAGTGAAAGTTAGAGCATCTACAAACCATGGTGCATATTTACTGGAATTTTTTAAATACTAGTAATGGTAGCAATCAGCGACTTATAGTGGGACTGTGATAGTGTGGCAAACAATCTGACACTAAATGACGCTGGGTAGGGGTTTACAGTAACTGCCACTAATACCACTAATGCAGTGATCAGAAATAATACAATACACTGTCACTGTACTAAGGACACTGGTTGGAAAGGGGTTAACATATGGGGGCAATCGAGGGGTTTACCAACACAGTTTTCTTCTGCGAATCACTGAGCCGATCAGCGGGTCTCGGCAATCAATAATTGGCCAGGAACCGCTGATCAGCGTGTGTAACGAAACACAGCACAGACAGGGCGGGCGCACACACTACCCAGATGCGCTGGATCACGTAACAGATACGTGATCCAGCGCAGAGTGACCACCCTGCAGCAGTATATCTGCGTGGGGTGGTCCGGAAGCGGTAAACTGTACACAATCTACAGTCTTTACCCACAAAATACAGCATTTATTATTGTACTAGCCGGGGGCAGGGCAATGCTAAGTGGTGGGAGTAGAGCCGGTAGTGGCAGAGTGGCATTAAGGAAAACAGTCTAAGGTTTTCCATGATCATAAAGGTGGGGGGGAGGACAATGTGGCCTTTCTGGGCCACTGGGGGACCTGTAACACCATGGCCTTCAGAAAATAAAGTGCAAGCAGTGCTGACAAGTCCCTGTGTGAACCCCTCAGATGAGGAGCTGACCCCCCTCCCTTCCCCAACTAGTAAAGTCCCAGCATGAACCCCTGAGATCTAAGAATGTGACCCCAACAAAAGTGAAAGACTGCAAGTACCAGCATGAACCCCTCAGCTGAGGACGTGGCCCCTCCAGCAAAGTCAGCGTCAATCGTGGCGTCCAGTGAAGTCATCTGCGTCACTTATGGCAACCACCGAAGTCAATGTCAATCATGGTGTCCAGCGTAGTAGTTTGCTTGCATCACGGTGTCCAGCGTAGCAGTTTGCGTCCATCACGGGATCCAGCGATGTCGGCATCCGCATCTTGCACAATTTAAAAAAAAAAAAAAAAAAATTTATATGTGTCATAGGAAAGATTTAGAATTCTTAATTAATACAAGGTAGAAAAAAAAGCAATTTAAAAGAAAAGCACATTAGAATTATTTGTTCATATTTACACATGTGTTTGTGGCTGTCCAGCAAAAGATGGGCTTGCTGGGGAGGCGGTAATGGGCGTGGCTACTGGGAGGTGTATGTGTACAGAAGGCTTTACTATCTATCGAGAACTAGGCTCGTTCTCAATCAAGCAGGCAGGGGAAAAGCGGAAATGCGCATGTCGGGAATTGTAGTTCACAAAGAGCTATGACGTAGCAGCCGGGAGCGTGCTTCGAGAACTGGAAGCTGTGTGGAATGTAAAGGAGGAAGAGCATATAATAATTACGTAAAAAACATTGAAAAGCAACATTTGGGGGGGGGGGTGATATGGATTAAAGATGTTTGTATAGCGAAAATATGAAAAAAAGTACCTTTACAACCCCTTTAAAATGAAGCTATGGGCAAAAATCTAAAATTTTGTGTAAGATGCAGTCTATTAATGACATTAAAGTGGTTGTTGCCACAATCCTATTATTCACTGCCAGCCCCTCTTATAACTAGTCATAACACGCAGGGTTAATGTTTTCTGAAAACGAAGCTTGGAAATACTGTTTTAGATCGATCTTCAGGACGGTAACGCGACTCCCTGCCGCTCTCCTACTACAGCAGGAGGGACCGAGATCTCCCTCTGATATCAGCCTGGGAAGACACGCGCACACACACACACGCTGTAACCCTGGATCGGAGTAGCAGACAGGCCGGGAGTCGAATGAATGGCCTGAAGATTGCTCTAAAAACTGTATTTACAAACTCCGTTTTCATAAAATATTAGCCTTGTGTGTTATGACTAGCTATAATAGAGGGGCTGGCAGTGACAATTTTTAATATTTCTGCTAATCGCGGGGGCGGAGACGCCGCACGGAGCTGACTGGCAGGGAGGGAGGGGATGACCGTGACAGAAAAGAGCTGTGGATGAGGGAGGGACGCAAACTGACCATGGTAGTCAGGGCTCAGCAGCCATGATATACCATGGTCTGTGCAGAGAGGGGGGAACACAGGAAGTGGCAGTATCAGCCAGGTTTCTTAGAGGTTTAATAGAGGGTCTGATTAGACAGCACAAGCACTGTGCTTTTTAATCTGCTATAAGGGAACAGGATCTCTTTTATTTTTATTTTTTTGGGGGTTACAAACACTTTAACATAGCAGTTTTAATACTACCTGTAGTACACCGTAATGCTCCCCTGGTAACAGGAACACGGTTCAAAGCAATTCAGCTTCTTTATCAATAAGGATGAGCTCTGGCGTGTTCGCATGCTACACGTGCCGAGCCCGCCAGGAAGTCGGCGCGGCGCAACGCTAATCACAAGCAGTGAGACATTTCCCGATGTGCGGCTGCAGAGATCAGGAAATGTCTCACTGCCTGTGATTAGCGGTGCGCCGTGCCGACATCCTGGCGGGCTCGGCACGTGTAGCATGCGAACACGCCGGAGCTCATCCTCATTTATCAACCTTCATGGGCTGCGGTGTACTACAGGTGATTTTCTGGACCGTTCCTGGACCCCCGCGGCTCCTGTCATCTTTTCCTGCAGTGTCGGTATCTCCACAGCAGCAGCCATTGCTTCTCCCCAGCCTGTGGCAAAGACTAGGAGTCAGGTGTCCCTTGCACAGACTTCACATCCGCTCCAGCATCCTGCTTCCCACTACATTGTTTGTGAGTGTAATTCTTTTTGGTTTTCCTTATTTAGGAGGTTGTAAACCCAGATTAAAAAAAAAAAAAAACCCTGTAAGACAAAGGCATAATGAGCTAGTATGCATCGCATACTAGCTCATTATGAAATACCTTAGACCGAAGCCCTGCAGCAGCGCCCACACACCGCTGACATGGCCGACCTCTTCCCCGATGTTTGTTTAGGGTTCACGGGCTCCGGCACTGTGCTTGGCCGGAGCCGCGATGCCGCGTGCAGGAGCCGCCGGTTACAGCACAGACTCTGAAGAAACAGCACGGGTGGCCGTTCCTTCAGAGCGCATGTGCCGATGATGTAATGGGTGCAGTATACAGTAAATATTTACTAAACGGTGCAAATTTAGGAGATATTTACAGTACCTATTGGTAAGCCCATAATAAGGCTTACCTATAGGTACAAACACACAAGGGGAGTTTACTTCCTCTTTAAATCTTTCTCACGATACTGCATTATGAGATGTGCAATCTTCTTTTTTTTTTTTTTTTTTTTTTCTGTCTTTTTATTTATGTAGTTTTAAGTCTGTTTTTTGTTTTATAAAAAAAAAGAGAGAAATCTGTTGCTCTAAACTGCTTTAATTTACTTACATAAAATTAATCTAAACTATAAGTGCATCTAGGACTTTTCTGTTGAACTGTCACCTTGTTAAAGGAAATGGAGAATTAGTGGATCTGCTGGCAGGGCAGGCCAACGGGTACTAAAACTGCTGTGTTAATGCTAGTGACATTCTGCATCATATAATGTAATTTGTTGATTATGCCCATAGTTCCACTATAACTAACTGCTTCTTCATCCTGTGTTGGAGCCTCTGCAGCAAAAGACAACAGGATTCCTCTGTGATGTTAATCTGTGTTTCATGCTTGTGTTTAAGATGTGACTGCACAGAGAAGTTACAGGGTAAATTTGACTATCTTCGGGCGCAACTCAATGATAACACTGCCTTTAAGAATATTTACAGATATGCTTTCGATTTTGCAAGGGTAAGTACATATCAAGTTGTGTCTTTTGGCAGACAGTGCCGGTCCACATACAAAATGCTTACCTTTTATAGGAATTTGGGACATGACAAGTTTCATTTGTTGCTTAGCTTTTTTAATGCACCACGAGAATGGCCTCAGCCTGCAAGGCTGACTGTATGTAATATAAGAAGTTTCCCAATTGAGTCAGCTTGCATTTGGGATGTAGATTGGTCACTGACAGCTGAGAATTGTATTTTTTACTATTAAATAATAATAATATTTACTATTAAATAATATGAAGGTAGAAAGTGGGGCAGTAGAAAGCTGGACTTTTAGTAAAGAAGGTTTTAGTTTTTGAGGACTTACTCTTTTCCAGTGTGCCTGTAAGTTATTATGGCAGACTAGGAAATTAAAACGAGAGACTGGTAAATATGACTGATCAGCTCTCCTTAACCACCTCAAAACATCAATAAATTGATACCAACTCTTCCATAGAGAACATTACTATAGCGGCCATCTACAAAAAGACTCAAGCTTAAAGCTGAACTCCAGAAATTCATCCGCTTGTTGGCATACTATGAGTTAAGTCCAATAGCGTGCATGCCACCTTGTGGACTCATCTCTTTAATATACATTTTAATTTACTGACCATATTCCAGAGCTCCGGGGGTACAGCCATCACTACACTCTTGGGGCTCTGACAGGACTAACGGGGTGTTCTCACACACAGCATCTTTGACTGCTCCCCCTCTCTGCTTTTCATTCACAGAAGGCTTTGGATTCTGTGAATGAGTTCACTTAATACAAAGGGCTCTGTTTGGGGGGATGGCACAGCAGCTGCATGCTACTCTGCAGCCTTAGGATCTGACACCAGAGGGTGGGTCCAGCATCGGAGCAACAGGAGCATAGTGATAGTTATGCTTTCAGCAGAAAATATGTAAACTGTAAATTAATGAGTTAAGTCCACAAGATGCCATGCACCTCATTGGACTTGACCACTACTAATCCAATACTTTTCGTTAAATATAGCTCAATATAGTGAATTGAGCTGTTCAGTATTCCATGTAATATTTGGATACTTGACCCAAATATCGCTTGAGATCTCCTCCCTTTGGCTGATTGAGCCCATTGTCCATTTATGTATGTGCAGTGCATGGGTAGTGCGATATGCTTGTGGTTGTGTCTTCTCTGCTGAGCTCTCAATTAAGAGATTAGGTTCTTACCTGCGAAAAAAGAGGGGTCTCGCTGATTTTGCTATATTTTCTGTAGTGTAGTGGCTACCGTTTCCTGCAAATTGTTACCATTTGTTAGAATCCGCTTTAAGTATAGCCAATATGTAACCAATGGACTCTGTACATGTAAAATAGTCAAGTCCCTAATGTCCTTTACTTTCAAGTACTAGTTT